>NC_030852.1:17291968-17323922 GCF_000208745.1 Theobroma cacao
CATAAGCCATGTTGAGTAATTGGATGAAATCCAATTATTTATATGGGTTGGGATGAATTATTTTAATTGTCTCATATTACTCGGCTTTAGATTATTTTGATGATGTCTGTCTACTCACTGAGATTTTATAATCTCACCCCTTCTTCCTATACATTTTTCAGGCTCAGAATAGGCAGTAGACTGTCAATTGCATCGAGAAGTAAATTTCGGAGTTGCATCTTAGAAAGCAAGGTTATAGACTTAAATCTTCTCAGTTATTTGGGGGTCCACGTGTCATTGTAATTTAAATTGCATACTCCAGTTTTCTATATTACAGTATGTATAAATTTATTTTATTTTTATGTGCAGAAAATTAATTTTTGGATGTTTCAAAAATATATATATATATATATATATTGTTTTATATTAAAATAGATTATTTTAATTAATATTTTTATTTTATTTTATTATTCAAAAAAAAAAGAAAGAGAGAGAAATGGAAAAATTGGTACGAAAGCCTTGCGAGGTCTCAAAGGGCATTCGGGGGAAGAATATATGTCGAGGCTTCGCGGCGGTTGTCACTGGCTCGATGGGAGTTCCGGGTCGTGACAATGTATGATGTCTAATTTTGTAACAAGTGGAAAATTACTATATGTTGGGTAACCTAAAATACATTTTGTTTTGAATTTCATGCCTTTTGTAGTTGAGCAAAATAACGAGCTACTAATGAAAAAAAATGAACCTCGATCATTTCTTGAAATGAATACGACATCATTTAATAATTATAGTCATAGACGTGGAAGAGATTGCCATAATAATTGCAATCATTGTGGTTAGAATAATCATTATTTCAATAATAAGAATATATTTAATCACTAGAAGTGGATGAATTATTATGCCCACTGGACTAGAAGTGAATGGATAATTTTACCCACCAAATTAGAAGTTATAGGTACCTTTATTTATCAGAAGTAGATAGATATGTTTACCCACTGGAAGTAGATAAATATTTTTACTCACTAAAAGTGGATGAAAACTTTTACGCACCAAAAGTGAATAAATAGTGAAGAGATGTAAGAAAAAGATAAAAATGGATAGAATAAAAGAAATATAAAAATTGTCTATCATCAATGTGGCATGAAAGATTATTGGTCACATATCTGTCGTACGTCGAAACATCTTATTTAACTTTATCAAACTTTACTAAAAGCTAGAAGAAAAAAAATCAAAATAAAATGATTTTAACCATAGCCAAGTTGATATAACACATCTAGATGTTGTTTTTCTTTTCTACCCTAAATGAGGATTTGACCATGTGTTTTGGTGATTAAAATATACAAGAACGAAATTTCTTAAATAATTTTTTGGTATATTTTTTTAGTATAATTTTATAATTAAGATGCTTTTATATGTTTTCATTATATTTAAATGATAGTTTTTTATTATCTGTTTTAATAGTAAATTCTATGTCTAATGTTATCTTTTGTTAACTTGCAAGTTTCTTACTATATATGTATCTTATTTTTGTTGAAAAAAAGTATAAATATTCATTTAGATTGCACTACACAAATATTATAATGATTGAAATTCATGCTATAGTAAATCAGAAGTTTACTAATGATTTTAATGTTTGGCATGATCGGTTTGGCCATCCTAGATTAATAATAATGCAAAAAATTATTGAAAAATTCATGTGATCATCCATTGAAAAACCAAAAGATTTTTCAATCTAATGAATTCTCATGTGTTACTTGCTCTCAAGGTAAATACACTATAAGACTATCACTAGCTAAAGTTGAGACTGAATCCCTACATTTTTTAGACTTATTCATTTTTTAAACTTATTCAAGATGATATATGTGGACTTATATATCCACCATGTGGACTATTTAGATTTTTTATGGTTCTAATTGATACATCGATTAGATGGTCACATGTATACTTGTTATTAACTTGGAATTTGGCATCAGCAAGATTACTAGCCTTTATCATTCATTTGTAAGCACATTTTCTTGTTTATGCAATCAAGATTATCAATCTTGATGATACTGGTGAATTTACATATCAAGCTTTTAATAAATATTGCATATTAGTTGTAATAACTATTGAGTAACATGTTGCTCATGTTCATACACAAAATAGTCTAGTAGAATCGTTTATTAAACACTTCCAACAAATACAAGGCCATTGCTTGTGAAAACGACTCCCCATTTTTTGCTTGGGGGCATGCCATTTTGCATGTAGCAACACTTGTACGCATCATGTCAATAAGTTATCATAAATTTTCCTCTATACAATTGGTTTATGGTCAAGAACTAAATATTTCTCATCTAAAATTTTTAGATGTGCGGTATATTGCCCAATTGCTTCACCACAACACATAAAGATGAGTCTTTAAAGGAAATTAGGAATATATGTTAGATATGAATCTCCATCTATGATTAAAGATCTAGAACTATTAACAAGAGATTTATTCATGACAAGGTTTACTGATTATCATTTTGATGAAAAAGTTATTCTAATATTAAGGTGAGAAAATAAGCAGCTAGAAATTTTTTTTTTCTTGTAATGTATTATCATTATTTAGTTTTAATCTTTGCACAAATCAATGTGAACTTGAAGTTTAAAAGATAATTCATTTGCAAAATATAGCAAATCAGTTGCTAGACATATTTATTAATCTAAAGAGAATAATTAAATCTCATATATCAGTTATAAATGCTCTTATTAAAATTGATGTCCCTATAAGACAACGCATGCTAGAAGTGTGAGAAACCAATCAGTTCCAAAGATAAAATTCTTGAAAAAGAAAAAGAATAAATATACAAGATAGTTAGAAAAAAGAAGCAAAAACTTTAGAAAAGAGTCTTGACATAATTGATAAAATTCTAGAAGAAATTTCGATATCTAGAATCAGTGAAAATGAAGAAATCTTAATAAATTATGTCATGACGAGAAAAGATGGAGCCAAAATGAAATAAATGTCAATGATATTTTTGCATATATTGTAGTGCTCCAGAATTATGAAAAAAAATAATAAGGATCTTGAACCTACTATTGAAGACTATAGACATAAAAATGATTGGCCAATGTAAAAAGACACAATCAAGATGGAAATGAATTCACTTGCAAAACGTGGAATTTTTAGACTTGTAGTTTGTACAACAAATGGTGTAAAATTGTGAAACCTCGACCTCCGTAGACACGTAACTAGAAGTAGACGTGATAACACAGACTATGGGTAATTTTGTCATTTTTCTCAGTGAGCTTCTAGAAGTGGGTTTTCTAATATTATTAAGGCCTAAGTAGGCTTAAGGAATACATGAATGATGTATATAATAATACAATAAACGAAGAAAATAGAAATAATGATATTTCCATAGTAGGGGTAAAATGGTCATTTTAGACCTCGAGTCTAAATTTTTAAGTTTTCACAAACTCGAGTGCCCCTAATCTATTATGGACTTTTTCTTAGTGTCAAAAAAGTAAAAGCCTGCACAAAGGAAAAGAGGAAGACATAATCACCTTATTAAAGGCATTTTTGTAATTTATATGAGACTTGGATTAACTTTAAATATAAATATCTCATTTTTTCCAGCACCTTCTCCTCACTTCCAGCAGGTTCTTCTTCTTCCTTCCATTTTTCTTCCCCATTTCACGTTTTTCCATCTTCCATGGAAGCTTCCCTTGAAACCTCCATGATTTTCTCATGGTAACCCTAAACCCTATGTTTTTATATACCTTGTCATAGGATTTTTCATGCTCTTTCACTTCAACACCTCAAGAACCCTCAAAAGTCTTTCCTCAATACTTTCCCTCACTAGCTAGACGTTTTAGAGAAAAAGAGAGATTTTCCATAATAGCTTGACAAACTCTTAGAAAGGAAGTCAACTACAAAACCCCCAAGGTGAGTAATGAGTTAGATTTGATTTTAATTTGTTGATGATTGTGAGATCTCAACCTCTATAGGCTTTGTAACTAGGCATAGACACAATAACACAAGCCAAGGGTAGTTTCGTCATTTTCTCTAATAAGCTCTCAGAAGAAAGTTTTATGATATTTTAAGGTCTAAATAGGCATAAGACCACATAAATGATGTGTAATGATGAAAACACGAAGAAAACTAGAAATGACAATAATTTTCACAACAGGGGCAAAATGGTCATTTTGCACCCCGAGTCAAACTTTTAAAAATTTCACAAACCTGAGCATGTCTAGACCATTATGGACTTAGTCTCAGTGTTAAAAAAGTAAAAGATTGCACAAAGGGTTGCATGAGAACAAGCTAACTAGTCAAAGGCATTTTCGTAATTTTAAAGGAATGGATAAATTTGAGCTATAAATATCTTCTCCTTCCAGCAGCTTCTTCTTATTCCAGCAGCTTCTTCTTCTTCTTCTCCTTTCAATTCACGTTACTTCCAACCTCCATGGAAGCTTGATATGGAGCTTGTGTAACTTTCTCTCTCTAGCTTTAATTTTCATACCTTTATGCTCTTTTAACTAAAACCATTGTATTCTTTCACTCTTTCACTTCAAAACCCTTGATAAATCTTATTTCCATACTTTCTCTCACTAGTTGGGCATTCTAGAGAGAGAAAGAGAGAATTACCCCATTTGTTTGGAAGCTATTGGAAGAGAATTCAACTACAAAGAAACCCTGGGGTGAGTGATGAACTAAGCTTTGGTTTTAGCTGTGGATTATGAGTTGTTTTATTTTTGAGAATGTTCATTCATTTTATAGTGATTAAGATGTGAACATAGATAGCCATTTAAAGTGGCAATTGAAAGCTTGCTAAGGGATAGCTTTTAGGGTTTATAAGTATGAATTGACATTATGGTAATGTTAATTTGATGGTAGGTTCTAACAAAGCCCCATCACCCCAATTGGATCATTAGGGGAATTAGAGTCAGCTAAGGCTCAACAATATACCAGTGAGTGAACTGCCTTCAAAACCTGTTTTGGGGAATATAATGTATTTGCCACACATTTGAATGAATTATCAAGTTTTTCATAAAAACAAGTGCCTTGGGAACAAGCTTTTGCTAAATGGTTTTATGTTGTGATATGTGATTGCTATGGATTCATGCACTGTTGCATTATGATGATATATATATATATATATATGTGTGTGTGTTGTGCATGATGATTGATATTGTGTATGATGACTGTAACCGTGTGTGTGCACGATGTGAGGGATGCACATGCCGATGATGATGGTGGCATGAAAGATGGATGATGATAGTGCCTGTGTGCAAGATGTGGGGGGATGTACATGATGGCATTGATTGTGCACGATGTGGGGGGATGCACATGATGACACCGGTTATGTGCACGATGTGGAGGGATGTACATGAGTTGGGTGTGATTATGATGATATTGATGTTTATCTATGAAATTATGCATATCTATACTTATGAAATGAAAGCTCATGAATATGATATATGATTGGCATATATGTGAAATTTGATACATTGCACTTTAGGAATTTTCATGTGTTTCATGTTGATTTTGTTGGTTTAGCAGGATGGCCTTCTATTGAGTGAAGGGAAACCCTTTTCTTGGTGCTTTGTTTCTAGCTGCAGCAAGATTCATTTTCACTGCAGCTAGAAACTCTCAGGTTTTTGGAGGGTGGTTGGTCGAAAACTCGCTGCAGCGAGAAAGTTTCTGTCTTGGGGCAGGAATTTCGCTGCAGTGAGATTCATTCTCGTTGCAGCGAAAAACTTTGTCTCACATCTTGATCAATTGTTGCCCTATTTTCCACTTCTTTGCTACCATATTTAAGCATGGATTTCCAACATTACGGAATAAATGATTTAAGTTTAAAATGAGGAGGTTTGGTGAAAAACCCTTGGCCAGTTGAGAAACCCTAGTTTGAATAATAACTTAAATCCCAACGTTGCTGCAGCGAGAATGCCTTTCCGTTGCAACGAAGATTCGTTGTCGCATTTGACTTATTTGCGTATCACTGAAGCCTTCATTTTTCAAATTATTTGTTATGTATGGGTTCATCATTACCAAGTGATTAATCATTTAAGGGTTTGATGAGGGGTTTTTAATATGAATGGAATTAAATTGCATTGTTTTAAAAATAAGTGCATCATGATTTTGAATTTTTCCCTATTGTTGCTTGTTCCCTTCCTTGTTCACTCACTAGGTTTATACTCACCGTTTTCAACTTCATGTTTTCAGATCACAAGGCAGCCGGTAACTAGGACGAGGTGTCCTTGCAAACTTGTATCCATCTTTTGGTAGGTGTCTCGGCATTCAGTAGCTGTATATTCGTTCGAGTCTCTCCGCTGGAAGTCGAGTATTCTTTTGTTGTGTATAGACAAACCTAATGTAGATTATTAAGATACATGTTGTAGACAATGTATATACACTTGTTTGGTATGCCAGTATGAGGTGGAAATGTTTAATTTTATTTTGATCCTAAGTTATGAAATGTAACTTAGCAGTTTATGATGGAATGATGAACATATCAGATTAATAGATAAGCTTGCTTAGGCTTAGGGGACTACATCCATTGGGCCCTTGCGCTGGTCATGGCCCAGAATTTGGGTCATGACAATGATGGCCATAATTAGAGTTGTGGGTTGTTTTATTGTGAGGGTTGTTTATTTATTCTTAGTGTGACTAGAGTAATGTAAACTAATGACTAGTTAAATGGTAATTGAAAGCTAGTTAGGAATAACTAGCAAAACTTGATTTAGGAAAATAGCTTTTGGAATAATATTCATCTCAATTGAGTTGGTGTGATGCTATTGTGTGTGATAGGTTCCAACGAGACCCCACACCTCCACACGGAGCATTAGTCGAAGTTGGAGTCTATCCATAAGCATTAACAAAGACATGTGAGTGAACTTGCATTAAATTATTTTGGGATGAATACATATGTATTTGGTTGAATCACTTGAAATATTTTACAAAACTTTTCTCAAAATATACACGGGAACAAGCCCTTGATGAAACGTTGTATGTTGTGAATGTGTAATATGATGGATCCTTGTGTTCTTATATTATGTTGATATATATGTTGTGTATTGATAGTTAATATTGTGTGATAATTATAACCGCGCATGTGCGGTGTGGGACTGCACATGTCTACGATGACAGGATGTAGGAGTGTGAATGATGATATTGCTTGTGCGCGATGTGGGGGAGTGTGAATGATGATATTGCTTGTGCGCGATGTGGGGGTGCACACGATGACTCCGGCTATGTGCGGTGTGGGAGTGCACATGAGTTGGGTGAGGCGGTGGTGGCATACGTGTATAAATATATATATATATATTTACAATATAAAGAGGTTTGGAATTAATATGTGATTGCATTGACTGTTGAAACTTGATTATTGTCAAATGTGTTTAATTTGATTTTCGTTGCTACAAGATTGGATTTTTATAGCAGCGGAAATTCTCCTAATTTCATATGCCTAGAAATTTCGCTACAGCAAAAATGCCTTCTCACTGTAGCGAGAAACTCTCGGGTGGATGGCCTTAACCTTTGCTCTGGATTTCGCTGCAGCAAAAATGCATTCTCGTTGCAGTGAGAAACTCTTGGGTGGTTGGGTATAATGCTTGCCCGAATTTTCGCTGCAGCGAAAATGTATTCTCACTACAGCGAGAAACTCTCGGGTTGTTAGTTCAAAATTTGCCCTGAAGTTCGCTACAGCAAAATTCATTCTAGCTACAGCAAGAATGCCTTTCCGCTGTAGCAAGATTCGCTCTGTTATGCTTTCCTTGCTTGAACTTCTTAAATGTTTTAAAATGAGTTGTAAAACAGCACGACATTGAGTTTTGTTGATAATATACAAAATTGCGTTGTTTTTAAACAAGTGCATCATGTTTTCGAAAAGCTTTCTGTATTGTTTGCTTGTTCCCTTCTTACGTTCACTCATTGGGTTTATACTCACTCTTTTCAACTTCATGTTTTTTAGATTCAGAGGTAGTTGGGACCTAGACTGAGGCATCCACTGACATTCACCTTTTGGTAGGTATCATGGCATTCAGTAGCTGTACCTTCACCCAAGGTCACTTCGCTGGAAGTCAAGAGTCTCTTTTTGCCTGTGTATACGTACAAGTGATGTAAACCGCTAAGATACATGTTAAAGAATATATGTTTATTTTGATTAACATTGCCACTATGAGTTGGCAATGGGTGACATTATTTTGGGTAATATAAATGTAAGTAGTTGGTTGCCATTATATTATTGTTGATATAATCATAGTTAAGAATTACGAAATATGGCATTTAAAATGATGGATGTAGTGATGAACAAGATCACATAAAAAGGCTTGCTTGGGCTTGACAGGCTATGCCCATTAGGTTCATGCGCCAATCATAGCCTGGGAATTGGACTATGACAAAAACTAGTGGGATGTAAATGGATATTTGTGATAACTCTATTTTATAGAGTTATTTGGTCTTAATTTTCAATATATTTTGTTAAGTTCTTGAAATTTAGCTTAATTATTAATTATTTTTAGTTGTTTTTAATTATTATGGGTTCAATTGCATTTGGCTATTTCATGTTAGTTTGCTTTAACTTTAGTTATTATTTAAGTTAAGTTTTATGTTTTTGTATGTCACATCTCATTTTTTAAAGGGATTGTGATCGACGTATGAATCCAGATGGGTATAGCCTGCTAAACCCAAGCAAGCCTCTTTAACTTTTATCATTAAATATTCATCAATGCAAAAGCATACATAAACATTCACAGGCATACAATATCAACTCATGCATGCCATCATATGCAACTTTACACATATATGGAACTTCTCAACATATTAGTGTAAGTGCAACATTTCATATATCATTAGAGTGTCACATTTTTAGTGCACCATAATATTTACATGTCTCAACACCCTCGTGTGTCCATATGGGCTTTTGAGCCACTTTACACATTTAACATAACATTCATAATGTAATATGCCCAAACATTTGGCTACATTATTGTAACATATTCGTAACCCATAAAACATGTTCATAGTTTGTAAACATAAACATAACATAGACTAACTCATCAGCGGAACATGACTCAACTCGCTAGGCATCAAGAAGCTTCTAGACACCTACCAATGAGAAATGAACGGATCACGTCTCTGTGACACTAGCTGCTAATAAGAGAGAACTATTACTGATCCGCAACAAAAATAGTGAGAAAAAATAACATGTGAGTCACAAAGACTCTGTGAGTGGATACGGAGCAGAGGATAAGCCAGAGGATATGAGTTTTTTGTAACCATGCAATTGTAAATACGTATGATTCACAAATCCTTTCACATTACCATGATATTCATGAAACATAGCATTTAATCATCCTTTGAATTACATTGCATGGAAAACATCTTTGCATAATTCATTAGAAACCATTTAATCATGAAAACCTCTCTAAAATCACTTGAAAAGACAATTCAGTAACAATTCTATCGATACATTCTAGAGTGTATCGATACATATAAGGAATCTATCAATAACCTTGCTAATGTATCAATACATTTCACACAGAATGACTCATGAAGTATTCTGTTGAAAATGTATCGATATATACTTCATATGTATCGATATTTTTGCCACAGAATCTGACTTTCTTGGCATTTTCTTAAATCTAACTCATTCATAAGTCTTTCTAGCATTGAGGGATCATTCCCTGGGCTAAGGTTCTATCTAACCAAGCCAATATCACCACATTACAGTGTGAACAACATCAGTAATACTCATATAATCATAAACTAGGCATTTAACCATAAATCATGAGGCAATACTCATTCATTCATTTCTCTAACTCATTAAGTGATAATTCTATTTTATAGAATTATTCTAGTCTAATTTTGTTATGAAATTTTAGCTAAGTCCTCAATTTTCAATTATAATTTACTTATTTTTAATTGTTTTTGTAATTAGTTTATTTTTAAGTAAATTATTTTAATTTTATGTTATTTCTTTTAATTTGGTTATTATTCATTAGTTTTTATATTTTTCATAGGATTAAAAGAGATTGGGTTTAATTTTGAAAAGTAAAGTGTTGAAAGATCCAGAATCTGCTTGCATATGCTTTAGTGTTTTAGCCATAACTCACGCTACAAAACTTCAAATGATGTGATTCTTAGACCATTGGAAAGCTAAGAGATAGAGCTACAACTTTCATGGAGATCACTTTACCAATTCTGCCTCATAGATATAGAAAATTGTGTCAAAAAATGGCTAGATGTACTATACCGGGAATAGAAATTTGTAAAGATTGACAATTGATTTTTAGGCCTCTCATTACATTTTTAAGCCCAATTAAACCCTAGGTTAACTTAAGGATGTATAGGTTAAGTTATTATTATAAATAGGATAGTTTGAAGAACATTAGGACAGACAACTTTTGGGAGATTCAAGAAGTTAGAAGTTGAGATTGAAACTTGGAGATCAAGGCGACAAATATTGTTTTGTTTTATTCCTTGGCTTTTATTTTTCTTGTTACTTTCAATGGTTGAATTATATACAATGTTATTGGTTTTTGCAATTATGAGCAGATAAATTTCTTTTTCTAGGATTGCAATTGAACTCACATGTAATCTAAATTTTTAATCTCTTTCTTACTTATCTTTAATAGGATTTGAATTGTTTATTCCAATTTGTTCTTAACGCTTTTAATTACCTGATCACCAATTAAATTGATTTAGGAACCTAAAAAAACTCGGGAAATGGAGTTTAATGTAGACTGAAATTAGGATAGCATATGATCCTATTAATTGATTTGCGTATAGGATAGGGATATACCTATAGGCTATATGTAGCCAGATTAGAGCCCAAATTTAATGAGTCTGTTTTAATTCCAATTCACATAGGGATATAGTATTTTGGTTAAAATAGATATTTTTATAATGTCACAGCCCAATTCCCGACCCATGACCGGTGCATGGACCCAATAGACTTGGCCCACTAGGCCCAAGCAAGCCTTTCTATGAAAACTTTTTCATTAGACCATCTGTCCCTCTTTTACCTCTACGGTTATTAATTCATTGTTTTCAAAAATAATTTTCTTTTAAAAATAAGTCATGGTAACTGAACAATACCATTCACAAAATAACATTACTATTTGCCAACCTGTGGCAACATTATCATGTAAACCAAGCATACAAAGTTTACAACAAATCCAATGAATTACATTTAAATAACCATATACACATAAAAAAGATCTTGACTATCAGCGGAGTGACTTTGGAGTGGATACTATCATGGAGTGTTCTGGTATACCTACCATAAAATGAATAGGAGGAAGCGCCTCTACCTAAGATCCAACTATTTTCAAATTTGAAAACATGAAGTTAAAAAGAGTGAGTATAAAATTAGTGAGTGAACATAGGAAGGGAATAAGCAAATGATACGGAGAGCTTTTCGAAAACATGATGCACTTGTTTAAAAACAATGCAATTTTATATATTATGAACAAAACTCGATGTCGTGTTGTTTTTCAACTCATTTTAAAATATTTAGGAAGTTCAAGCAAGGCAAGCATAGCATAGCGAATCTCGTTGCAGCGAAAAGGCATTCTATAGCATATAGTACAATCACATTTTTATTTTCATAACTCGTCTATAGCATATATATATATATATATATATATATATATATATATATATATATATATACATGTACACCACCGTCGCCATACTCAACTCATGTGCACTTCCTACAAGCACAAGGCAATATCATCATGTGTACTCCCTACATGCACATTTCAATATCGTCACACGCACTCCCGCCCACATCATTACAGACATGTGCACTCCTACACCACACACCACCGGCACTGTCACGTGCACTCCCACACCGCACGTGCACGATTATAGCTATTATACAGCATTATCACTCAAAGCATAGCATACATATCTATATAATATAGGAACACATAGTTTCATTACATCACATATTTTACCACATAAAAACATTTTATCAAGGGCTTGATCCCATGCACGTTTTAAAAAAAAACCAATAAAATATTTGCAAGTGGTTCAATCAAGCATATAATCATTTATTCCAAAATATTTTAATGCAAGTTCACTAGCCTTAATGCCACCTTACAAAACTAATGCCCACAAAGTCTCAATCCAGGTAGTCCCAAAATGCCGTTAAAACCTATATTTACCAATAAGCCATATATTTACCAATAAGCCATAACAACCTCCATCAAGTCATAATTTGAATTTAATAATTTTAATAACTATACACTACGTAATATACACTCTAACCCAACTTTTAACCTAGAATTCTAGCCTAATTCACAAACCCTTTAAACTAATTGTTCAAGTTGGAAGTTTCTTTACCTTGGTGCTTGAAGGTATAAAGATCAACCAAACCTAGCAAATTTCAAGGAAAGGAAATTTGAAAAAACTTAGAAAATAAAATTTAAAAATTAAAAACCCATAAATTCAAAAATTCAAGAGTTGAAAATATATACCTTTTAGCCTTAAAAATGAAGATTTGAAGCCAAAAATCGAAATGTTGTTGGAAATGGAGTAGAAATAAAAAACAAAAGAAAGGAAGATAGATTTTTCTTTCTCTCTCCTAGGGCTTAGATGGGCTGAAAATTGGGTTTAGAAGCTCCAAGTTTGATGCCCAAGAAGTTAGGAGAAGGAAGGAGCAAGAAAAGAAAAGGAAGGAAAGAAAACAAATAAAAGAAGAAGAAGAAAAATTTAATTTTTCACTCCACCATGAAAATGGCATTGGAAGCATGAAAGAAGAAGAAGAAGATACCTTTTTGGGAGGATAAGAATGGTCATGGAAGAAAAAGATAAGAGTCAAAGCTTCTTTTGGAAGCTTTGACCAAACTAATGATAAAATTACCATTTTACCCTCTAAGGTTTTCACCCTTTTTAATTGTATCCTCCCACAATATTTTTGTAAAGCCAAACCTTATAAAATACTAGTCATGACATACATGTGATGATAGCATGATTGCATGCTAGGAGAGTCCCAAAAAATTTACAAAAGTCGGTATTGTACCTAGAGGTACAACAAAGTTGATTTAATCCTCGAACTAGATCAAATAGGAATTTTAAGGTGAGATTAAGATCATCACAGTCAAAGGATGACTCAAAATGGTAATTCGGAGTTTGAGGATCAATTTGGAGTCGAATCGAAATTTTCACTATCTAGGGGCAAAATGGTCATTTACCACTTGGGGACAAAATGATAATTTTTAGAAAAGATTTATTTGGCCCCATTTGACTTATTGGAGTATGATTTTAGTATTGGAGTATGATTTGAGGTTTAGAAGTGAAAAATTTTAACTTCGGCATAATTTGGAGTATAAGGGTAAAATGGTAATTTTGTCACTCCAGGGGCAAAATTGTAATTTTCCAACACCAGGACAATTTTTCAGCACATGGTCTTCCTTTATCCTTATTTTTGACCTTTGACTAATCATGTGGTGGAGATAAAATGTTTAAATTTGTAAAATTTTAAAAATAGACCAATAAAAAAATCCAATGTGTCAAGCTTAGGATAATTTATTATTTAACTTAAAAATCAGCATAAATCAGCCCATTACTCTGCAAATATTTGGCCAAGCAAGGAAGAGAGGGAAAGAAAGGAAGAACAAACCCTAGGTGAGGAATTTCAAGAGAAAATGTGTGGAAAATCAAGAAAAACAAGTGAAAAAGGTAGGATTTTTCAACTTAAGCTTGAAATCTATTTTCCTTAAGCATTTCTCCTTATTTTCCATGCTTAAATTACATGTTTTTATGATGAATTGTTGGCTGATCAAAATGGGTTAGAAGAGAGAAAGTTGTTAGATTAATTTGATTTTAAGTTATGTTAGTGTTTTTAGTTAGTTTAGCATATTTAGAAACAAAACAATAAGAAAAGAATTTATTTTCTCCCACAACCATTAATGGCCGAATTTACCATGTATTGAGTGAGAATGAGTTTGATTTTTATTCTAGGAGAATTGGTTAAGAAATGATGAATTATGGTTTGGAAAAGTAGTAGGACAAATCACGGTGTTAATGCACCATTATTGGCCAAAAATTTGAAGAAGAAAAGTGAAGATAGTTTTGCCAAATTTTAGATTATTTGATTTGAATTTGGTGAATTAAGATATTGGAAAAGAATTGGAACGATTTGGAGTAATTTGGGATTAAATTAGACGCGTTAGTAATTTAATCGGGTGTTAAGACGAATTAGGCCAATACCGAGTTTAGATAGTTACCAGTGCATTTTTGCATTCCATATTATGCATTAATAGTCTAAATTAGTTTAATTTCAATTTAGTACCAATTTGGTGAATTTCTCGATTTTGTACTGTGTCAAGGTGGTGAGTCCTTCAATAAAGGCAAGGAAATTGCATCTGAGGACTAGTAGACAGAGTGCTTCGAAAGTCTGCATTCTAGACATTGTGAGTAAACTTACTGTCATTTTAATTATCTAGGGTGATTTTTAGATGATTTCATTAATTCTATGGAAAAATGGATTTAAAAAGGTAAATTTTCATGTTTTATAAATAAAGGTGTTCCAATGAAATTAAATTATAAATTGTTTTGAAATTAATAATGATTTTGAAAAATAGAGTACACGGAGATTGTTAATTGTGGCAATTTGATTGTTTAAATTGATTGGCTTATGATAAATCGGGCATGATTGGCTAGTTGGCAATTGTATTGAAATACGAATTGTTTGGTTGCCTTGAAAGACTGCGAATTACAAAATTGCCATATCATGTTATTGAGTTTTATTGTATGGTGGATTATATATTAATTAATCACTGTAGTAAGGGGTTTCTGTGGACCAGCCTTTTTGAGGGGCACGGTAAACCTCATTATATTCTTACCTCGAACGAAGAGGTGCGTAGGGTATCTCCTAGGGTAAAGCTTAGGGTTCACTTCACGCCAAACCACCACGTGAGGGGGAACTAAGCTAACTCTAAGGAACGGCTACGTTTTCAAAACAAAAACATGATTTATGTGAAATATGAATTTTAATAGCCTTGGCGGTCTCAGTAGGATGCCTCGGCCAAGGTGTCCTTGAGAATGGATTTATGGCATAAGCCTAGTTTTTATGAGATTCATAAGCCTCTTTACGTATTTTAAATGAAATGTATTCTAATGCTGTGACCCAATTAACGATGATTTACTTTATTGTCTCCATGTACTCAACTCTAGATGTTTACGATGATGTCTGTTTACTCATTGAGATTTTATAATCTCACCACCCTCTTTTTCCCCCATTTCAAGTTCAGTATAGACTGTAGATAGCTGATCTCATCGAGGACTACCGTTGGATCTGCATTTTCCAAACCGTAGGTTCACAGTCCTTTTTACTTTTGTTTATTCGGGGGCCCTCTTGTTATTGTAAACTAAATTAAATATTTTGGCTTACTGTATTACAATATGTATAAATTTATTTAGCTTTTACGCTACAAAAATTATTTACGTATAACTATAAATATTGTTTTATAAAAAATAGAATATTTTACTTAATATTTCTTATTATATTCAAATAACCATAATTTCGTTTTAAATGAAGATTTTATACTTTTAAACTCATTTTGAATATGAATTATGTGTTTTGTACTTGTATATTACATTTTAGCCAATTTCGAATTTTTTGAGAAAAATGACCAAAATACCCTTGTGAGACGAAAATTAATATTTTATTTGTTTTAAGTTGGAAACAGTTTAAAATTTTTTAGAACACGATATTTGACAATGGTAGCTCACAAGGAAAATGAGAAACTGATAGTAAAGTCTTGCGAGGTTTCGGGTTGACATTCCGGGCAATGAGTGTCTACCGGGACACCGCAAGGGTTGTCACGGGCTCGAGGGGAGTACCGGGTCATGACACTTTTAATTCCAATTTCTTTTTATTTCTCTTCCTTTACATGTGTGCAAATAAAATATAAAGTTTGCACTTCAACGCGGTATCTCCATAATATTTAAATATTTATTTACCCACGCTATCTTTATTTAATAAAGACATGCGGGCCCCATTGACATCATTTTTCTTCGAAATTTCCTCGTTCTTCTTTTTCACCACTTCGATTGACCATATATTTCTCCTTCATGAAAAATTTCGACACCGAATAAAATATTAATATTTTAATATTATTTTATTAATAAAATATTATTTTATTACAAAATTTCCACTAGCCTTTTGGGGCTCCAAAACATCTTACTTTGCCCCGATTCACATTAGAATCACCTTTTATCTCGTAAATTCTTTCTTGATAAAAATATTATTATTTTATTATTATTTCTTTACGTGAGGAATATTTTATCTTAAAATACTCTTTTCGCCCGTCTCCATCCTTTGGCACTTAAATTAGCATCCATTGACCCTTTGTCTCGTTGATAAGGTCATATTGACTTCTATACGAGGGTATTGGGTGTCACAGTCTCCCCCACTTAAAAGAATTCGTCCTCGAATTCTCTTCGACGTCAAGTTGTTAATCTCCCTCAAGGTTCTTATTTCATTTCTTTCTTCATAGGAACTTTTGATTTATGCACTTCGTTACCTTTTGTTCGACTAAAACACTTTACAAGGTCAAGGTACGTAACTTATCTCTATTGTCATCTTTAAGTCAGAACCATAGTACCTTTCATTATTGTTCCTTCTCTTATCATTAAGATCCCAAGTATGCCTTTAGATCCATTACTAACCTTAAACATATCTTTATTTCGATTCTTGTCAAACCTCTTGTCATTTATTCACCTTATCCCCATACACTATTTTATAACTTATGGCATCCTAAACATGCCTTATTCATACCTATACATATTTCCAACATTCTGGGGAGTTGAATCTTTCAACCATTCCCTCATACTTCATATTTATCTTGCATTTACGCAACTTAAATCTTCTTAATCATAT
The DNA here is from genome assembly GCF_000208745.1 of Theobroma cacao. Lineage (NCBI taxonomy): Eukaryota > Viridiplantae > Streptophyta > Magnoliopsida > Malvales > Malvaceae > Theobroma > Theobroma cacao. Next base: position 17,308,807 of record NC_030852.1, read on the forward strand.
TAGTCCATCTTGTATGGCTTACCCACACTATAAATGACATTTCCTTGACATCATTTCTTTGACTGTTTCTCCAAAATTTCTTATATCAACATGGCTCCACTTCTGATGGAATTTCTTATCATTGTATTATCCATACAACTTATCAAATATATCGAGTTCAAATCTCTAAGCTTTGAGAACATTTCTTCTCTTTAGTTAGTCGCATCGTCAGCCCCACACATTTGTGTATACATGCACATTTAGATGTCAACATTCTCATGTTTAATCTACGATCACTAGTAATTTTAGATTACCTTTTTTATATGTTTAAATCACCATTCCACCTGCGTCTACCACAAGTTATCTTTTACGTAATCAATACGAATTCTCATTATGCCTATGCATAACTTCACCTCATTTACATGCTTATACATCTTTCTTATCATTTCCAATTATATGCTTAAGTATCATTATACTATATATGCTTGCATCGTAATGTCATTAGTCACCTCTCACTTGCCAAATGTCATTTTCATTAAATTGCAATCCAGTATTCGTATATGCTTTATAATCTCGTTGATCCTTCAAAGATTTATCTCTTACTTGATCATTGCATCTTATGCAATACCACAATCCCTACAAGTCATCCTTATTTCTCAATTATCTTTCATGCCTCTAACATATGGATTATATCCTTTTTGCAATTCGGGATTAACCAGTCACTTAAGACTTAGATTCATTCGGATCATGCATGCCTCATGCGTTTTTGAATTCCAATCATACATTAAGAGGTTTTCATTATCTGACTTCATTATCAAGATTACCTTCAATCATCTTTGGCATTACTCTTTCACATAAATATAACATCATTCTTCCTTAGCCAATTTACCATATGTACTTGAAATTACAAGACTTGGAACAAGGTTCTTCTCAAGTACTTCTTAATGTCAATGTGAGTATCACTCTTAACTTACAACTTCTTTTTTGTAACCACGTAACTTAATGCTTGTTTCCACAAGATTCCATAGCAAGATGCCTCTTGAGTATTTCCTTATAGATGCCTACCTTTAACTTATGTCTCATCACATATAATTATTTAACTCGTGGTTTAGCCATTAGGCTCTTTAGCAAGTTTTAAAATCCCACATTTTATACTTGCTGTATATGATTGGTAATTCTTTCTCAAGGATGTTTATGCACTCTTGAAACACTTAATCACTTATTTGCTCTTTAATATCCCGAGCATATCATTACAAAAACACTCACTTATTCTTCAAGATATATAAATGCATACTCATCTATTCATACTTCAATTTATATTCATGGGTTTCTAGCATGCCAAATAATTGGCCTCAGTTGTTACTAATCCTCTTCATTCAACTAAATCAAGACAAGATTTGTAAATCTTCATAGCAATACTTTATATTAACTCGTTTACTATACCACCCTTGTAATCCTTCATTCATAATTTCATCACTTGGTATTGACGTCCCTTGTCAATGTCTCATACATTCATCTAACTTTGAATTGACTTCCTTATCAGCCTTTAACAAGGCTTAATCTCTTGTCTCCTTTATTTCTTAGGATTTGACTTAGTCAACATATTTTCCATGCCAATGCTTCACAAGTAACTTACCTCAATGTGGCCATCTCAAGAACTCTTTAATTTCTCTTTTACTTACATGCCAATATATAAGGCAATAAAGAAACCTTTCAATTCACTCATGTAAACACTTTCCCACGCACTTAAAACTCCCAAAAACAAAGCTCAATGTCAAGACCAATGAAATTAATTCAACTTGTGAGTTTCATCTTCTTGCCGCTCACAATTTGCTCGCACTTCCTAGCCATGAGGAGTTCTTAGCACGACAGCGTTGGGCAGTCAGCGCTAGGGTGTTGCAGCTGTTGGAATTTACTTTATCGAAGCAATTCTTCTACCTTTAGGGTTACTACACCAATCATTCTCAATTGCATGGCTTTCCTTTAAACTTATACCACAATTTTTATCAACATGTGTATCTTCATTTTGCTTACCATATGTATTAGGCCAAGTTAATACTTTAAACTCATATTATTCTTTAACACTCATTATCAATCATTAAGTCCCACCTTAAGACATCCTCTCTATATTGTGTAATGACTTCACAAGATATATATATATACAAAACCACACATAATTATTCATTATTTATGGCATTCCATAATTCTTATCGCCCATAATTAATTGTCTTTCTTGTCTAGTAACTCAAATAGTTTATTGACAGTTCAATACAAACGACCATGAAAATATTCATTTTTTTCACACTTTATACTCACAATCCTTACAAATCAAGAATTCATCTTTCTCAAGTTCCATAATTGACCTCAAATGGGCTATATTTGTGTCATATTATCATTTTGTAATGTTATGGCATCATTTTACAATTCCCTCCATACTTAAGTTTACAATCCTCAACTTAATCACGTTAACCATTCAAAATGTCTAATTTTGGATGCTTGGTTGAGCAACTAAAAATAAATCCTGGAATTGTTGGTGCAACAACATGCAATAATTGATAAATTTGATGAGTGCATTGTCATAGAATTATTTTTATATTTTTTATGTTGGACTGTTGCATTATGAAAATTATGATTATGAGAATGTTGTTTGAATGTTGTGAGGAATAGAGAATTTATGCTGCATGTTAAGGAGTGGGATGGTAAATGGAAATCTTGAATTTGGATTGTTGAATTGGACAGGAATTAATTAAATTCGTGCTTGTGGATCTTTCATATTTTCATGGTTGTGCACGCAACACTACTTGCATCCTTTTACTCTGGATTGGTTTTGATAATTGAATTTCTTTTGTAAGAATGGCACCTAAATGATCCAAAACAAGCTCCAATGGCATTTTTGATCGATCGAAGTTCATCTCTATCGATGCCTTTGAGCATATCATACATCGTTGATCAACAAAGTGCCAATTCCTGAATGAGGAATAGATATTCCCGCCCTGCCTTATGAGGAGATTCATAACATGCTTCGCGATAGACATTAGCATTGATTTGGTGACCAACTTGAAGTTGTAATGGTGCTTGTCATCCGGGAGTTTTATGCAAATGCAGTTGAACATGTTGATGGTGTGGCATTTGTTCATGGCAAACGAGTCTTTTTTCACAACCAAGCTATCAACGCATTTTTTAGAACCCCAATATTGAAAATGATGAATATGGGCAGTACTTGGGCAATCATCAGGATTGTAGTGAGATTATCTCGACGCAGTGTTGAGGGAGCCGAATGGAAGACATCGCATGGTGAGCCAGTTTCATTCAAACGAAGTGCCATGAAAAATGAGCTGAAAGTTTGGTTACACTTTGTAGCAGCACGGTTACTCCTTTCCACTCATATCAGTGATGTCACGAAGGATCGTGCAGTGCTTATTTATGCCATTGTCACACATAAATCTATTGATGTTGGTAAGGTTATCTCTCATGCCATCTTACATACAGGCCGCACTAAACGAGATGGTATCGATTTTCCTTCCTTGATCATTGCATTATGTGCGAGAGCTGGTGTGCAATGAAGCGATAAAGAGGAGCTGCAACAACCCAAAATTCCCATCACCATGGGCATTCTTAAGAAATTAGAGGAATCTGCACCGATCGCTGGTAGTTCTTCCCAAGCCGCTCCCCCAGCTTCACAGATGGCTCCCACATGTAGTGTTGCTTAATGGATGGAGTGCATCGATTGCATATTAGACCATCACAAATGCCAAAATCAGGCGATCGAACAAATGATGAGAGCCTATGTCGAACACATTGGGATGGATATAACTACTTTTCCTTCATTGCCTACTGATTTTGACTCTAAGGATGATTTTGGTGGTGACGATATGGAAGACATGTAGATTGCAGCTTCGGAGTTAGGGGAGTATCGTTGTCCTTTCTCTTTTATTTTCTTTTATCACATTGAGGACAATGTTTGTTCCAAGTTTAGGGGAATGGTCTAAAATTTTGTTGGTTTAACTTTTTTTCATTATGTTTAGTTAGCTTTATTTTAAGATATGTTTTGCATGTTTATTTATGTTTTGCATGTTTTATTTGTGTTTCAAAAATTTTTTTTTTGAGATAGTTGCATCTTAGTCATGATTGTCCCAATCTTGGGATGATATTTTAATTATCTTTTGATTCTTAACTTTTGGGAAGCATATAGTTATGATTTAATTTTATGTGATATTCTTGTGTTAGCTTTATTTTAGAATGTGACTTCCAATAATTTGAGCACTATACTTTTTTACTTTGAATTTTTGTGTGATTTAGAAAAAGTTTATATTGATGAAAAAGTATAGTGAAGTCAAGAATTCTAGAGTTGTTTGATTCTCTCTCGAGGTGAAATCTTAGATAACACTTAGGATAGGAAGTGATTTAGGCCATCTTTGGATCGTTTGAGTCTTTTTGAGCTTACCTTGTTATATTTATCCTTAGTCACCCTTTTTGAGCCTAATTTACATTTTCTTTGTAATTACACAATTATGTTAGCCTTGGCTTGTCTATTTAAATCCAACAATTTGAACCTTTCACCTTCTAAGTATTTTAATCTTTCTAAGGAATGAATTGAGCTTAAGAATAAATTGAGGGAGAGAGGTGAAAAAAAAGTGATGGTTGTTAGAAAAATTACCCCTTGTTTATAATTGTCAAAAATAAGTTTGGAGGTTGAAAAAAAAAAGAAAAGAAAAGAAATAGTGTGTTGTACAAAGGAAAGTTTACTTCAAGTTTGGGGGTGCTATACAAAAAAAAAAAATTGAGCTCTTTATATGTCCTAGATTGATTAAGTGCTTAGGGTGAATTTGAGCCTAAATATATCCTTTATCATATCTTGACCCTAGCCTTACATTACAAGCTTTATAAAGACCTATTGATCCTTGAATAAGTGTTAATCTACATTAGTGGAAAGAGAGATAAAAAGCAAACTTATGGGATCCTAGTATTAATCTATGCTTAGATTTGGCATAAACTAATTCAAATTGCATGATATTCTTTGTAAGAGAGCATTTACACACACATGGGAAGTCCATTTGAAAAATAATTTTTCACTTGAATTGATGCATGAATTTAAGGATTAGCTGTATGTTACCCTAAGTTGAAATTTGAGTTAATTTCTGAGGAAAGATTGAGAATCACAATTTAGTACTTCTATCTCTTGTTCAAGGATTTTGTATGTTCAGTTTTCTTTTTGTGATATTTGTTTGCTTGAGGACTAGAAAAATCTTAAGTTTGGAGGTGTGATAATTCTATTTTATAAAATTATTTTAGTCTAATTTTGTTATGCAATATTAGCTAAGTCCTCAATTTTCAATTATAATTTACTTATTTTTAATTATTTTTATAATTAGTTTATTTTTAAGTTAATTTTTTAATTTTATGTTATTTTTTTAATTTGGTTATTATTTATTAGTTTTTATATTTTTCGTAGGACTAAAAGAGATTTGGCTTAATTTTGGAAAGTAAAGTGTTGAAAGATTCAGAATCTGCTTGCATATGCTTCAGTGTTTTAGCCATAACTCGCGTTACAAAACTCTAAATGAGGCGAATTTAAACCATTGGAAAGCTAAGAGATAGAGCTACAACTTTCATAAGATAACTTTACCCAATTTTGCCTTAAAGATAGAGAAAATCGAATCAAATGGCTAGACATATTGTGCCAGGAATGAAAATTTGTAAAGACTGACAATTGATTTTTGGGCCTCTCATTACACTTTTAAGCCCAATTAAACCTTAGGTCAACTTAAGGAAGTATAGGTTAAGTTGTTATTATTATAAATAGGATAGTTTGAAGAACATTAGGATAGACAACTTTTAGGAGATTCAAGAAGTTAGAAGTTGAGGTTGAAACTTGGAGATCAAGGCGACAAATATTATTTTGTTTTCTTCCTTGGCTTTTATTTTTCTTGTTACTTTCAATGGTTGAATTATATACAATGTTATTTGTTTTTGCAATTATGAGTAGCTAAATTTCTTTTTTTAAGATTGCAATTGAACTCACATGTAATCTAAATTTTTAATCTCTTTCTTGCTTATCTTTAATGGGATTTGAATTGTTTATTCCAATTTATTCTTTATGCTTTTAATTGCCTGATCACTAATTAAATTAATTTAGGAACCCAAACAAACTTGGGAAAGGAGGTTTAGTGTAGACTAAAATTGGGATAGCATATGATCATACTAATTGATTTGCGTATAGGATAGGGATATACCTATAGGCCATATGTAGCCAGATTAGAGCCTGAACTTAATGAGTCTGTTTTAATTCCAATTCACATAGGGATATAGTGTTTTGGTTAAAATGGATATTTTTATAAGATGAGTCGGAGACCCTTATAAATAATTTAGGACTCTTGGTTAGCAATTCAACCCATTGAAATAAGTTAAGGAATAGAGGTAAAATTTAGATGAAGTGTGAGGGATATTGTAATCCTAGGCTTGTTTGATTTGATATGTACTCAAGTTATTATTTTGATTTTTCTTGTTATTTTAAATTTTAGTTAATCAATTAATTTTAGGTGTTCGGATAAGATTAATTTGTTTTAATTTTAGTACTTTGTAAAGTATTAGATCAATTCTTTGTGGGATCGATACTCTGCTTGCTAATATACTATCTATTCGATATGTATACTTGCATAGTAAAATTTTAACTGACAATCTCATTTGTCATAACATTCTAACTAAGAGTGAGTTCGCCTCAGTTTGGCGAATAGTGGTTTAACTCCCACTATTTTGGGTTCTTAACGCACTCTCATCAATGGCACATCGATCTCATCCACGATCTATCGAGTGGTCCCACCCTACTCAAGCGGGTAGTGGACAAAGTCTTGACTATCATCTGGTTGACCTCGCTTGAACAATCATCAAAGCTGTGTGAGTGGCACTTCGACCTCACCCACGATCATTAGAAGATCTTTTAAGCTTAGAATCATTCTCATCCTTAGCTTGCATCATGAACATATAACATTACCACAAATCATTATCATACTTTAGCCCATCGTGCATATGATTATCGTCAACACATACTTCTCATGGCATACATTTCATAACCCCATAAATCACTTACATGCTTAGCCCATAGTGTATATGACTATCTCAACACGTACATCACATGGCATATATTTTGTAACCTCATAAATCACTTACATGGTTAGCCCATAGTGTATATGACTATTTCAACACAAACATCTCATGGCATACATTTCATAACCTCATAAATCACTTACTACTCAACCCATCATGAACATGATATACTTAACACGCACATCTTATGACATACATGTTACATTCACATAAATGGAACTCATGCATCCAACATTCTTATCATGCTACATCATATCTAACATGTGCATAATAACTTTCATACATTAACCATAGAAATATCTCGTACCCACATTAGCTTGAAGGCTGGAGTAATCTAGTAGACTACAAACATAAAAGGGTTTGTCCCTCCTTGTTAAAAACTAGTACATAGTAACATATCTACATATAAGAGATTCGTAAACAATTTGAAAATCATTGTGTCACACATACCACAATCATTATCAAATCAAGTCATTTGAACATTTCCTTGAAAACTCCATGACACCTTCTAGTTTAAATCTTTTAATAAACCATTTATGGAAATAAATTTTCAGCATTCTTAAACAGCCATTTCCATAAAAAAAAATCATGCTAACTTTACATATTAAAATACTTGAAAAGGCATATCCACTCACCTAATTGGAGAGTCTATTCCTAGCTCAAATCATAACTTTGTTTCGGTGTTATCCGTGGAGTTTTCAAGTGTTCCTATCATACAATAATCACCACAATCATTTCCTAGAATAAAAATATCGTAATAATCATTTTAGATACTTTTGAAACTACTTGCTTTTAGCTAAACTGATTTTCTAGCTAAAACCCATTCGTAGAAACTCATAAATCTTTCAAACTTACCTTAAGTGAGCTTAAATGCTTGATGAAATCATAAAGCCTTTAAGATTTAATCACCAACAGGAAATTTGGGCAACAAAATCATATTTTCAAAAACTAGAAATCAAGATTTAAAGTTTTCAAAGCTTAAAAATGTCATATTTTTCATAACAACTCAAAACCACATCATTTAATCATCAAAAATGAAGATTTGAGTTAAAAATGAGTTAGAAAAGGTTAAGAGTTGGGGTTTTACCTTGCAAATGCAGCTGAGGGTTGCCAACTCTCGAAAAATGTGATATATTTATAAGCTGAGGTGTGAAAATACTTTTTTACCCCTTTATTTTTCTGAAATTGATGAAGTATATCAATACATTGGTTTATGTATCGATACATTTGGTTCTAGAGAAAATGTATCGATATATCATGAGCATGTGTTGATACATGTTCATCAGAAACCCTTTCTGGGCTAAATGTATCGATATATCATGAACATGTAATAATACATTTGAGACAAAATGTTGTTTTTGAGGTAGTTTGCCTATAAAAACCTACCCAGCTTATTTACATCAAATACCATTTAAGTAAATATCTTCTTTACTTTTTACTCTGCAATTAGTTAAGATATTTAAGGTAAATAAGTAAACAATCCCCCATTTGGATTCAATAAAAATATAAAAAAAATCAAAATCCGTAACAATTAAAATCTAAATTTTGGTTTCAAGGAAAAAATCGAAAATATTCGACTGAAATTAAATTTGCGACTCCTATATATCATAGCAAACGTATTCCAAAAATTATGAAAAAAATCATTTTTGATCATCTAAAAATCAAAGGAATCATTACTATCATTTTTTATTCCCAAAAGATTGTTCTAGAAAACTAAAAGTGTCAATGTATTCTTTCAAATGTTTAAACTAAGTTTGATATTCAAAATATGTAATCTATATGCTCACCTAAGGACTTCTTAACTTATCATATTACTCAAGGTGAGATTTCACATTGTAGGTGTGCTTTGAAAAGAAGGCTTATTTTGTGAAGGAGATGTATTTTAGGTGCATACTTTAATTACATATATTATGTTTTTTCGAGCATATCTTTTAGTACAGAAGTCCAATTGACGTTATTCTTAGACTATTGGAAAGCAAAGGGGCAGAGATACAACTTTCATGTTTACTATTTTGCCTAGTTCATCTTAGAAAAGGGTAAAAACTCATGTCAAAATTGAAACATTACAGTAGAACCTAAAGATCCAATTAGAGGCCTTAGCATCGCGACCAGCATGGGACCAATGCCGCGGTGCCTTGATGTCAAACAATGCTTCAAGGGCCTCTAGGATGCTTGGCATAGCGACCACCATCAGCCAACGTTGCTGCCCAAAAAGAAAAAGAAGAAAAAATAATAGAAAGAGGTTTAAAATGGGGAAAAAGATTCTTGTGCACTTGTACTTCTGTAGTAACATAATCATGAGCCTATTTAAGAAACCTTTCAAAGCATGTTTTAGAGGAATTAAGCAACAACTTTTTGAAGAAAAAGAGGGATTGAAGCTAGCGAGAAAGCAAGGGAAACAAGGAAGATTGCAGATCGAAGATTTGATAATCATTAGAGTTATTTCTTTTATTGTTATCTTTATACTTTCTTGTTTAGTTTTTATGGTTAAATTTCTTTTTTGGATGATGTTTGCATATATTATGGGAAACTAAGTTCTTAATTTAGAATCATGATTGAACCCAATACATAGTCTAAATTTTTAATATTCTTTCTTGTTTATGATTGATAGTTTTTGAGTTGTTTATTTCAATCTTGTTTTTCATGCGTCTGATTGCCTGATCACTAATTGATTGACTTGGAAACCTAAACGGAATTGAGGGAGGGAGTTTAGAGTAAGCCTTGAATGAAATAGCATATGTTCAATATTAATTGCATGAGATGATTGATTTGATTCGCATGTAGGGTAGACATACCCTTACACGTCATATGTAGCCAAAATTAGAGTCTATTCTTAACGAGTCTTTCTTAATTTCAATTTACATAGACATATAGTAAATTGGTTAAGATAGATATTTTTATAAAAAACTTGACGGAGGTTTATAAATAAATTAGAACTCTAGATTAACAACTCAACTATCTAGTAAGGAAAGAATAGAAGAAATTCATATGACACATTGAAGGGATATTATAGTTCTAGGCTTTTGGTTAATTGATTCTAGTTATTTTGTCTTTAGTTCTTTGTTTTTAGTTTTAGTTTAATTTTAGTTTTCTTTAGTTTTCAGTATCTTTAATTTTAGTTGTTTGAATAAAATTAGGTTATGTCAATTTTAGTACTTGGTAAGAATAGTAATAGATTAAGTACAATTCTCTGTGGGAACAAACTTTACTTTAATTATATTAGTTGTTTACGATACATGCACTTACGTGGTTTATCCAACAAACAATTTGTGCAAAAATGAAATGAGAAAAATGAGAGTGTGAGATATAAAGCATAGTTTGTTGCGCAAGGTTTTACCTAAAGACTTGGTATTGATTATGAAGAGACATATTCCCTTTTGGAGGATGCAATTACATTTTTATATTTAATTAGTCTAGCAATACATAAGAAAATTGAAATGCGTTTAATAAATATAACTACAGCCTATTTATATGGCTCACTTGATGTTGATATCTATATGAAAATCTCTAAAGGATTTAATTTGTCTGAAGCAAACAATTCCTTGTGAATTTTATTCGATCAAATTAAATAAATATGTATATGGATTAAAACAATCTGGATGCATGTGATATAATTGTCTTAGTGAATATTGGTTAAAAGAAGGTTATAAATATGATATAATATGCCCATGTGTTTTATAAAAAGATTTGGATATGAATTTGTCATAATTGCTGTTTATATTGATAACCTGAATATTATTGGAACTCTTGAAGAGTTATCAGAAGTTGTGGATTACTTAAAAAATGAATTTAAGATGAAAGACCTTAGAAAAACAAAGTTTGTTTGGGTCTTTAGATTGAGCACTTGACAAATAGAATTTTTGTCTATCAATCAAATTATATAGCAAAAGCGCTAAAATGATTTTATATGGACAAAGCACATCCATTGAGTTCACCAATGGTTATAAGGTCATTAGATGTGAAAAAAGACCTTTTCCAACTTTATGAGGATGATGAAGAGCTTCTTAATCTTGAAGTTCCATATCTTAATGCAATTGAAACTGTCATAGCCCAATTTTCGAGCCATGACCGGTGCATGGACCCAATGGGCATAGCCCACTAAGCCCAAGCAAGCCTATTTATATAACCTGTTCATCATTCTATCAAATGTTCCTAAAGTCACATTTCATTATTTCAACCTACAAGTACATTAATAATGTGCTACAGCAATCAAATACTTGCATTTATGTTAACCTAAAATAGTGTTAACCATTGCCAACTCATAATGGCATTTCCAATCAAAATATACATATATTGTCTAAGACATATATCTTAGTAATTTACATCATGTTTATCTATACACAACAAAAAGACACTCGACTTCAAACGGAGTGACCTTGGCAAAGGTACAGCTATTAAATGCCGACATACCTACCAAGGAGACGAATCTATGTGGACACCTCGACCTAGGTTCCAACTGCCTCTTGATCTGAAAACATGAAATTAAAAACAGTGAGTATAAACTCAGTAAGTGAACATAAGAAGGGAACAAGCAAACGATACGAAGAGATTTTGAAAACATGATGCACTTTAGTTACAAACAATGCAATTTAGTTTAATTTCTTGTAAAGCCTCTTAATTCAACCCTTAATTATTTAATTCCTTAGCATTGAAAATCCATGATAAACCATGAAGTTGAAAAGAATGAAACATTTCAGCAAATATCCACGTAGGACAAGCAAAACAGAGGGTTTCTCGTTGTAGTGGAAAGGCATTCTCGCTGCAACGAAGCTGCAGCGAGAATGAATTTTCGCTGCAACGAAGCTGTAGTGAGAATGAATTTTCACTGCAGTGAAATTCGAACCAAAATTTCCAATCACTTGAGAGTTTCTTGCTACAACGAGAATTCATTCTCGCTGCAGCGAAACCACCTGTAGGTATCTCGCTGCAGTGAGTTACAGGACTGCAGCCAGCCTTCCAACCCAAGAGTTTCTAGCTGCAGCGAGAAACAGAGCACCAAGAAAAAATTTCTTATTACATCAAGAAAAGGCCATGTTGCTGCAATAAAAAAAATTAGTTTGAAAATACTTAGCAATATCCAATGTTCAACATGCAAGATTCCACATACATTACAACCATATACCATATTCATAAACTTTATATTCCATAAGTATATATATATATATATATATATATATATATATATATATATNAAGCACTTGAGAGTTTCTCGTTGCAGTGAGAAACCAAGGATATTAAGTTAGAAGAATTCTTGTTACAACGAAAATCCATTCTTGCTGCAATGAAAATCAATTTGGAAGCATTTAACAATTTCAACATTCAACATTGAATGCAATCACGTAATATTTTCCCTAACCTCTCTATGGTATGTTTAAACATGTATACAACTACCGGCTCACCAACTCATGTGCACTCCCACACCATACATAGCTGAAATCATCATGTGCACTCCCACACCGCACATAGCTAATATCGTCATGTGCACTCCCACACCGAACATGGCAAATATCATTATGTACACTCCCACACCACATCATCACCAGCATGTGCACTCCCACACCGCACACACTCGGTTGTAATTAACACACAACATTATCATTCAAGGCATAACATACATATCATCATAATATAGGAACACATGAATTCATCACAGCTCACATTTCACAACATAAAAAGTTTCATCAAGGGCTTGTTCTTATGCAAATTTTAAGAAAAACCAATAAAATATTTCAAATGGTTCAATCAAGCACATAATCATTTATTCCAAAATATTTTTAATGCAAGTTCACTCACCGATCCTCGTTGATTTTTAAATCGACTCCAACTTCCACTAATGGTTCGAATGGGGATGTGGAGTCTCGTTGGAACCTATCACACACAATAGCATCACAAATCAACTCAATTCACATAACCATAATTCTAAAAGCTATCTCCTAAATCATGTTCTACTAGTCATTCCTAACTAGCTTCCAACTACCATTAAGTGGCTATCCATTTTCACTATTCTAGTCACACTAAAATGGATAAACTACCTCAACTACAAAATCCTCACAAATCTAACCACTAGTCATTCTCAACAACTTAAAAATCAACTCAATTTCATTACTCACCTTGGTAGCTTTGTAATTGAACTCCTTCTTAAAAGTCCTCAAGCTAGTATAAGACGTCTCTCTTTCTCTCTCTAAAACACTTAACTAGTGAGAGAAAGTATCAAAATAAGACTTTTGAGGATTTTAAGGTGAAAGAGTAAAAGAGCACAAAGGACTTTGTGAAAAGGTGCACAAAAGTATGAAAATTGGGGTTAACTTGAGAAAAATTTATGGAGGTTTCAAAGCAAGCTTCCATGGAAGGTGAGAAAACGTGAGAAGGATGGAAGGAAGAAGAAGAGCTGCTGGAAAAATGAGAAGAAGTTGCTGGAGAGTTAGATATTTATGCCTAAAGTTTATCCAATTCTCACATAAATTACCAAAATACCCTTAACAAGGTCACTTTATCTTCCCCTTACCTTTATACAATCTTTTTACTTCTTTGACACTTGGACAAAGTCCATAGTAGTCTAGAAATATTCGAGTTCACGAAAACTTAAAAATTTCAAGCTTAGATAAAAAATGACCATTTTACCCCTACTACGAAAATTATCATTATTTTTATTTTCTTTGTTTATTTATCATGATATACATCATTCATTTCTTCCTTAGGCTTACTTAGGCCTTAATAATATTAGGAAATCTACTTGTAGGAGCTCACCAAGAAAATGATAAAATTACCCCTGATCCGTGTTATCACGTCTACTTTTAGTTACGGGTCTATAGAGGTCAAGGTTTCACAAGAATATTAATGTAACTTGCTAGTAATACATGCTAGATATATCATTTTCTATAACTTTATTAGCAGGATAAAACACCCCATACTTTGATATGGTGACTAATAAAAACTTACTGAATGCCAATTGAGGTTAATTATGATGTTTAGAAATGATGAAAGATTCAAGGAATAATTTGGGATAAAATATTCTACACACGAGGAAATAATAATAAAATAATGATATTTTTATCGGAGAAGAATTTGTGAGATAAAAAATTATTCGGAAGTCAATTGAGGCTAATAAGGTATTTTGGGTACCAAGGGGACAAGAGGAGACAAGTGAAAATTTTTAGAATAAAATAATATTTTATTAATAAAATAATATTAAAATATTAATATTTTATTCAGTGTCAAAAATTTCCATGAAGAAGGAGTATATGGTCAATCTAAGTGGGGGAGAAGAAGAATGAGAGAATTTTGGAGAAAAATAACATTAATGGGGCCAGTGTCTTTATTAAGTAAAGATAGCGTAGGCAAATAAATATTTTAAATATTATGGGGACACTGTGTTAGAGTACAAACTTCATACTTTGTTTGTACATGTGTAAAAGAAGATAATAGAAGGAAGTTGGAGTTAAATGAGTGTTGGGAGGACTAAATTAAAATGGAAAGAAACAAAAAGGGTAAAACGGTAATTTTACACACGCTTGCTCAAAGCTTGCAAAGGAAGCTTTGACTCTCATTCTTATCAACCCAAAACAGTCCTTATCTCCTCCAGCAAGATGTTTCTTCTTCATTCTTGAAGCTTCCAACGCCATTCTCTCATTTTCCCATGGAAACTTAATTTTTTTTCATTTTCTTTCCTTGTTTTCTTTCCATTTCCTTTCTCTTCTTGCTTCTTTCCTCTCCCAACTCCTTGTGCACCAAGTTACAACTTCTAACCCCAATTTTCAGCACACCTAAACCCTAGGAGGAGAAGAAAGAAAAAGAGAGAAAGGAAGAAAAAAGCTTGGTTTTGGTGATTTAAGTAAGGAACGGTAAGAATTCTTGTTTTTGGCTTGAGTAGTTTTTGAAAATGAGTTAGTGACTTAGAGAAATGTCTTGTGGCAGCAAAGATTGGCTTGATTGGAGAAAAATTGGTAACATGTAAGCCAATAAACCCATGGGTACATGAAGGACTCAAAGTGGAAAAGGAAAACGGTAAGCATAACACTATGTTTTAAAGCCTA
>NC_030852.1:17324781-17348205 GCF_000208745.1 Theobroma cacao
ATATATATATGTTGTGCATGATAGTTGATATTGTGTATGATGACTATAACCATGTGTGTGCACGATGTGGGGGGATGCACATGTCGGTGATGATGGTGGTGTGAGAGATGGATGATGATAGTGCCCGTGTGCACGATGTGGGGGAATGTACACGATGGCACTGATTGTGCACGATGTGGGGGAATGCACATGATGGCACCGGCTATGTGCACGATGTGGGGGGGATGTACATGAGCCGGGTGTGATTATGCTGATATTGGTGTTATCTATGCATTTATATATATACCTCTATGTTTATGAAATCAAAGTTCATGAGTATGGTATATGGTTTTGCATATGTGAATCTTGCATGTTGAACTTTGAAAGTTGCTAAGTATTGTCAAATCGGTGTTCATTGCAACAAGGAATTTGGCTGTAACGAAATGGATTCTCGCTGCCGTCAGAAACTCTCAGTGGTGGTGCAGTGTTGTCACTTTGACAGCGATTTTGACTACCTTTTGATCAGAACTGGGCAAAGTGGTAAACACTAAAGTCATAGCCCTGCCTCTTATCTTTCTAATGACCTAACAAGCATGTCAATTGGACCCCTGTAGTGGAAGATATGCTTGAAAAACTGAAATGTATGCAAACCGAGAATGCCTTTTGCTACAGCGAGAATGAAACTTTCTGTTTCGCTTAGCATTTGGCTGGTTTTTGCCATATTTTCCACTTCTCCAATTTCATGTTGAATATGAATTCTCTATCGTCACTTGATTTAGCGATCAAGGGTTCAATTGAGGGTTTTAATAAGGACTTAAGCTAAAGTGCATCGTTTTCAAATAAGTGCATTATGATTTCAAACTTTTCCTTATTATATTACTTGTTCCCTTCCTATATTCACTCACTGAGTTTATACTCACGTTTTCAACTTCATGTTTTCAGATTCAATGGTCGTTGATACATAGATTGAGGTGTCCGCGTACCCCCATCCCTTTGGTAGGTATCTTAACACTCAGTAGTCATATCTCCCCATCTAGAGTCACTCCACTGATGGTCAAAGTCTTTGTATATGTTTCATGTGAATTTGCAAAGATATATTGACAACTATTTATGTATGATTTGAATTATGATGCTAATGTGAGCATTCACTTGGGTTTTATGAGTTGCGTTGGAGAAATCGGCATTTGAACACTATAAAGTACAGATCTTAAAGAAATATGCTAGATAGATGGGTTAATATACAAGTGCATATTGAGAGGCTTGCTTGGGCCTAGTGGGCTATGCCTATTGGGTCCTTGCGCCGGTCATGGCCCGAGAATTGGGTTGTGACATAGGATATATTGCTTTTCTAACTTAAAGACATTGGAATGGAATTAAACATATACCTCTATATCTCCAATGAACAATGGACATTGGCTTATATTACTCAAATGTATTCAAATTCGATTTAATTAGTTATGTAGATGTAAGATATTTATCTGATCCACAAAAAGCTCAATCCCAAACAAGTTACTTATTCATCTATGGAGCAATTCATAAGGCAAGTTGTGAATATGTTTGGTTAAGATCTATAACTCAACATATACGAGAAATGTGTAGCTTGCCAATCAGGCAAGAAATTCTAACAATGTTATATATCACTTACATAGCTCAATTAAAGGAAAGATACATTAAAGGCATTAGGACAAAACACATTTCTCCAAAGTTCTTCTTCATTCATGATCTCTAAGAAAAAGGTGATATTAGTGTTCAACAAATTCGTTCAGGTGAAAATCTAGCAGATTTATTCATAAAAGTCCTCTTTACTACAACATTTAAAAAATCAATACAAAAGATTGGAATGAGTTGCTTTAAAGATCTCAAATAATGCGATCATTAGGGGGAGTAAAATACGCATTGCATTCTTTTACTTCATCTAGGTGGTTGCGACCACATAGTTTCTCTGATGTCGGCCAACATCGTCAAGATTGCCATGGCTTAGGGAATTTGGTGGAGGGGGGCTTCCCAGATGTTATTATGTGGAACTGGGTCCATAAGCTGATTACCTACTCGAGAGTCTTCGGGGTTTTATGATAATTAAAAAATATAATTAATTAATATTATATATTGTTATGATATTTCTTAATTGAATAATTAGAAAAACGTTTATCAGATAATTAGGATAAGATATAACTTTGAATTTAATTTGTTTAAAATTTAATAAGAATTATCTATGTAATAATCCATAAGGATAAAGTTCCCAAGGTAGTTAAGATACAGAGATATTGTGTCTTTCTATTCCAATAGAATAGAGATATTATTTCTATATAATAAACAAATGTATTTAAATTTTCTAAGAGAGAAAGAAACATCAGTTTTGCAATAAGTTAGAAAAATACAAAAAAACACACTCTTATTCTTTGCATTCTTGAGGCACCATAAACAAAGCTTAAGGGTGTTGGAACGTGTAGTTAATTGTGGAGGACTCTACTAGCTGCTCCATAACAATGAGAACAAAGAGGTCGTTGTGTAGTTGTTGTATGCACATTTGAAACACGAATATGGATTCGTTAAGTAAGTTTTTTAGTCAAGGAGAACAAAATTCAACCAAAAGGTAGACCCACCTCCCAGCACCTATGAATCCGTAACAAAATAAAAGAAATCCTCATCATCAAATTAATGAGAGAATAAATGAAAGGGTTTGACACCCCAATCCATGTCCTCAATAGTAAAGAACATCGGATTGTGATGTGAGTGACTTTGGGAGACATTTGTACTAAAGCAATAAGAAGTGAAAGAGAACTTCACTACTTAAGAGAAACCTGTCTAGTCTACAACGAGTGACGACTTGGTCTCTGTTACTTGACAATGTGAATTCACATCAAAGAGTGGTAATGTAATGCCCCGTACTTTGATATGGTGACTAATAAAATTTATCGAATGCCAATTGAGGTTAATTATAATGTTTAGAAGTAATAAAAGATGAAAGGAATAGTTTGGGATAAAATATTTCGCACGCGAGGAAATAATAATATAATAATATTTTTATCTGGGAAGAATTTACGAGATAAAAAGTGATTCGAAAGTGAATTGAGGCATAATAAGGTATTTTGGATACCAAGTAGACAAGAGAAAATTTTTAGAATAAAATAATATTAAAATATTAATATTTTATTCAGTGTCAAAATTTTTCATGAATGAGGAGTATATGGTCAATCTAAGTGGGGAAGAAGAGGAATGAGAAAATTTTGGAGAAAAATGACGTTAATGGGGCCGTGTGTCTTTATTAAGTAAAGATAACGCAGGTAAATAAATATTTTAAATATTATGGGGACACCGCGTTGGAGTACAAACTTTATACTTTATTTGTACATGTGTAGAAGAAGATAATAGAAGGAAATTTGAGTTAAATGAGTGTTGGGAGGACTAAATTAAAAAGGGAAGAAACTTAGAAGGTAAAATGATAATTTTACACAAAATTTGGTCAAAGCTTCTAAAGGAAGCTTTGACTCTCATCCTTATCAGCCCAAAACTGTCCTTGTCTCCTCCAGCAAGATGTTTCTTCTTCATTCTTGAAGCTTCCAACGCCATTCTCTCATTCTTCCATGGAAAGTTAATTTTCTTTCATTTTTTCCCTATTTTCTTTTCATTTCCTTTCTCTTTTTGCTTCTTTCTTCTCCCAACTCCTTGTGCACCAAAGTTACAACTTCTAACCCCAATTTTCAGCACTTCCAAACCCAAGGAGAGAGAAAGAAAAATCTCTCTTTCTTTCCTTTATTTTCTATTGTTACTTCACTTTCAACAATACTTGGATTTTTGGCTTCAAATCTTCATTTTCAAGGTTGAAAGGTATATATTTCCAACTTTTGAAATTTTGAAATTTATGTTTATATTTTCAGATTTATTTCCTAATTTCTTCAAATTATTTTTCTTAGAAAGATTGGGTTTTCCATTGATTTTCATGCCACCGAGCTCATCAAGGTAAAGAATCTTTACATTTGGAAATAGTTGGTATGATGGGTTTGAGAATTAGACTAGAATTTTAGGGTAAATGTTAGGTTAGAGGGTAGATTACCTAATGTAAATTTATTAGAATTATTAGATTTAAATTTATGACTTAATTGAGGTTGTTATGGGCTATTGATAAATATAGGTTTTGATGGTATTTCGGGACTACTTGGATTAGAACCTTGTCAGTGTTAGTTTTGCCAGGTGAGTGAACTTGCATTAAAATGTTTTAGGATATACACATTTATGTTTGATTGAATCCTCTAAAACGTTTTATTAGTTTTTCTTCAAAAACTTGCACGGGAACAAGCCTTTATGAAATGTTTTTATATTATGAAATGGATAGTGTGATAAATTCATATGTTTATGTATAATGTTGATATATATATATATACTATGTCATAAATGGTACCATTGTGTGACAAATGCAACCGTGCATGTGCAGGGTGAGTGTGCACTTGCCGATGATGACGGTGGTGAGGGAGATGGATGCTGATACTGCCCGTGTGCACGATGTGGGGGGATGTACATGATGGCATTATCTATGCACAATGTGGGGGGATGCACATGAGTTGGGTGAGACACGATGACTCCGGCTATGTACACAATGTGGGGGAATGCACATGAGCTGGGTGAGATGGGGTATCCGGCTATGTGCACAATGTGGGGGGATGCACATGAGCTGGGTGAGATGTGGTGGTATACTAATTGATATATGCTTAAGTATATGTATATGCAATAAAAAGATCATGACTATAATATGTGATTATATGGCATGATGAATCTTGAAAATTTCCCATTTACTTGTGAATTGATTTTATTGCAAAGAGAAACATTCTGTTAATACTGCCTTGCTTGGATGATTGCTGGAAATTTCCTCTCTTTCCAATTTCATGCTGAATATGGTTCCTTCATCATTAAATGATTTAATAACCAGGGGTTAAATGGAGGGATTTTTAATAAGAACTTGAACTAAGTTGCATCGTTTTCAAACTTAAGTGCATCATGATTTCTAAACTTTCCTTAACGTTGCTTGTTCCCTTCTTATGTTCACTCACTGAGTTTATACTCACGTTTTTAAACTTCATGTTTTAGGTTTTTTCTTCTGAGTCAAAGGTGATTGGATCCTAGGACGAGGTGTTCTTCCCTATCCATTGCTCAGTAGGTTTACCATGACATTAGATGTTAGCAACCGTGCCCAGAGTCACTCCGCTGACGGTCAAGATCCAATTGATTGTATATGAATACTTGATGTGAAATGTTAAGATTCATTTGTTAATCTACATATGTATATAATGGTTGTTGATGCCATTATGAATGTATGATTGGTTTTTGTGAGTTGTTTTCAAAGGTACTATATTTGAACACTACGAATTTTGGATTTTAAAGAAATGTGGATCAATGTGTAAAGTTATATAAATAGGCTTGCTTGGGCTTAGTAGGCTGAGCTCATTGGGCCCTTGCACTGGTCATGGCTCGAAAATTGAGTTATGACAAGTAAATTGACAAAGTTCATAAAGTTAATGAAGTTGGCGAAGTTAAAGATTGTAGGAAGATCATAACCCACCTCCACCTTTTTCTGCACGGCTTAACCACATTAAAATCTCTCCCTATACACCACAAGGTTGTAAAGGAAATTTTAATAGTTATAAGCGTAGTCCAAAATTCCAATCTACCAACGGTAGTATTAGGAGAATAGACATTAACAAGAACACAAGGTACATGAGTAATTTTGATACTGCCTTACAGTCTAATGTACCTCCCAGATATTGTGGTAGCTCGTAATTCAAAAAAGTCAT
Organism: Theobroma cacao; assembly: GCF_000208745.1. Classification (NCBI taxonomy): domain Eukaryota; kingdom Viridiplantae; phylum Streptophyta; class Magnoliopsida; order Malvales; family Malvaceae; genus Theobroma; species Theobroma cacao. Next base: position 17,330,547 of record NC_030852.1, read on the forward strand.
TTTCCCACATTGAGATAAAACCACCCAATGATCTTGTGGCCACTGACCATTCAGTCTTAAAATCACCCTTACACCATAGTTCTTTAAGTAGGAAGAAATCAACTGTATTTCCTTCATTTCTTGCAGAAAAATAATTTGAGGAGCTTGCTTGTTGATAGTGATTGGCCCTTTTACCATTATGTGTCTCTTTTCAAATGAAGAAGATTTTTTGGTCATAAATCTTATGATTTTAATGATGAGATGGCTTTTTAGGTTTTTTGGTATAGGATTCGGGTTTGGGGTTTAGTGACTGTGGGAGAAAATTTTGGCTAACTATTCTCGTCGGCTTGATCAGTTTAGAGGTTGGTTGTGGTTGTGAGACCTTTGTTCTGGTGAGAATACAAAAGGTGGTCAGTGTTTGACAAGGGCTATGCATGGGCAAATCACGAGAGAGTTGGGTTGGTTTATTTTGCAAGTGTTGTGGTGCAAACTAGGCCTACACTTGGGGCTTAATTTTGAGTTTTTCCTTTCCTTTTCAAGCCCACCTTGGAAAGATGCGTAAGAAGTTTTTTGCCAACCTTAACCTTGTGTCTCTTTTCTCTTAGACATGGGCTTATCCACACAAAGGCCTCATGATCATCATCTTTTCGGTAGTTGAAGTTGGCCCATGAGTAATCATGTGAGTTATCATGGGGTTGCCTATTTCATTCAAGGTTGACCAAACAACTTTTGGTCTTGAGGGGTTTGTCCATGTCTTAAGGGGATTAAATAAATCATGGGTGGGCTAGAGGGGTGCACTCCAAGGGTGGGAGACATGGGCCCTTTTTCAGCATCTTAGGAGCTGTTGATTTTAGGGAGTCCAGAGGAGATTTAAAATGTTAATAGCGTAGGGTTGGGGGCAACAGAGTTATGGCGTTTCCCACGATTGGAAAGTGGGGTTTTGGGCTAACATAAAGTTCAGGTACTTGAAAATGCAACGGGTTTCATGTGGTTGACTTAGTTCTACGAAATATAATTCTCGAAAGGAAAAGAAGGCTTAAATCAAACATTTTAATTACAAGGATCGATCCCTTTATGGTAGAAGTAAAAACAGAACTCAGCCAAAGGTACAAGGATTGATCCCAAAGTTTTCAAGATACATCTATATTGGACATTAGCTAAAAGATCCCTTGCTACCAGTTAAGAATCAATTTTAACCATCTGAGCGATCGATCCCTCACTCACAAAATTTTGAATTTCAAGTGCAAGGATCAATTTCATGAAAGAAGGAATTGATCCCAAGGTATCCATTAAGAGCAATGAAGGTAGAAATTAAGCAAGGCAACGACTTTCTTCTTGTTTAATGCTATAGAATGGGTTTAAATGGAGATTGCAAGTTTAAACAGACCAACTCTTGGAATTTTTTTCAGAAGAACAAGAGTGGAAACAAATATACAAATTGAGATCAAAACTGTTCACATTATTCTTAATTTTTCATAGCATTTGAGCTTTCATTGTAATCATCTTGATATTGTCTTGCAATCACTAAGCAAAAATTACCTACTAGAGGTTTTTCTTGCTTGTTTAGTTTGTTATACATTCAAATCATTGAGAGTAAAAGTGCTCATACCTTAGCCTTCAAAATGTAGTGTTAGGGGTTCTATATAAGCCTTTGAAAGATGGAGAGGTTATACCTCAACCTTCAAAAGGTATTTGTATTGGTGAATTGAATAATAGATTAAACTCCTAATCAAGCAAAAGGAGAGGACATAGGTAGCAAAAACATGAGTCGAACCTCTATAATCATGTTTGCAAATCTCTCTACCCTTTACTCTTTATTGTTATTGCATCCAATTTTCAGTTGAATTTTTAATAAATTTTTACTATTTTTATATTTGATAAATTTTTGTTTAGAAGTTTATCTCGTTAAGAAAATTTTTAAAAATCCAATTAACCTTCCTTCTTGAATTATTCAATTTAATTGAGCTAACACTAATCCTATTAAAACTTTGCCTTTTCATAAAGTTCTGAACAATTTAGAATTCTAATCTCATTCAGGCCTGAATTGACGAGTATCTTCATCTATTTAGGACTCCGAATCTGAATAGGCTTTGACTTGTGCAAAAATCTTTTAGGCGTCCTAATCTTATTGGGTGTTTAATTGCACTAATCAATTACATGTCTAACTTAACTATGATTGGTCCACAGCTGCCCAGAAGATCGGTACCTCTCATCCCTAACCTCAAAAGTCGAAATTCTCAAGCTAAGGAGGACGTCGACTTGGTTACATAAATTTGTCTGGTTCGGGTGGTTTGACCATGCACCTCAGATCGATTTTTCTTGAAACTCTTGGCCATGAGGAGCTAGCCAACGCTTTAGACTCGAGCCCCGATCATGGAAGTCCTCAATTATGAAACAATTTCGCAATTTCTCATGCTGTCAAAAATTCTAGAATTCTGTCTAGCATGCGTTCTTGAAAATTTGAACTAGCAAATAGTAATCAAAATCAATCAAATTTAATCATAAGTTTTCTCTATATGTTAATGGCATAATTCATGATAGCAAATTTAATTTAAAACAGCACATTTTTTAAATGTGCAATTAAAAATATTTTTAATGACACTTTTTTTTTATGTTTTTTAGAACATTTTTATATATCCAACTTCATTATATAAATGTTTAGATGCATTATAAATAAAATGTAACGATAGAAATTACATGTTACACTTTCTTATGTTACTACTAAATGTGAAAAAATATGAAAAAAGTGAAGTTAAAAATTTAAATAGTTACACTTTTTAATATTTTACTATACATAAAAATACGTCGCCTAACAAGTGTAATTAAAACTTAGTGATTATGTATCCCATTGGTCAATTATATAAGGAAACAATTAAAACAAAACAGGATAGCAAATTTGAAAATAAATTTTCAAAACATTTGTTAAAAATCTTTTCAAAATCTTTTGCACCAAATTAACATATAATCAATCACAATTGAAATTAATAACAAGTAAACATGAAATCCATATTACATTAATCAAAGGAGACTTTAATACCATTATCGGGGAAAAAGCATGCAATTATATTACATGTGCAACGAAAAGTAGAATCAAACTATGTTTAGCCTTAACTAGAGATGGATCATAATACCTTCAGGTCTTTGAATTACAATCACAAGATTTTCAAGGATGATAATTATTCTCAACACTAAGCTTTTGTTGTAGCAAATCACAAGTTTTCCAATCGTAGAGTCTCCAATGGTGTAGAGTCTCCAACGGTGATCCACAATAATGTCTCTTGTGAATAACTCCATAGAAGATAGAAATTGTTTATACTTACAAAGGCTAGTGTTAACTAGGGAAAAGACCTTCAAAGTTCTCTCTTCTTAAGGAGAAGCCGAAACACATCCAAATCTTCAAGGGAATATCAATAGACTATAAACTGAAATGACGATTTGTAATTAAATGATTTTGTAAAAGTGAAATAAATGAACAAAGGATAAATTTTTTTAGTGAAAATTTTAAATTTTGGAAACAAATAATACTCCTTCCATCCTATATATGGTTTTTGATTTTGAATTGCAAAAGTTTTAAAAATTTCAAGTGTAATTTTAACTTTCATTGATTTAAGAAAAGAAAATGTGTAGTTATAGTTAAGGACAATAAAAGAAAATAAGAATGATTATGTTCGACTTTTCAAATGAGACATTGATTTGAGAAAACCAAGGATATGCAAACATGAACAGTATATCAGATAGAGACATTATTATTATTATTATTACATAAATAACATATTTTCAATTTTTTTAATGTTGAATATTTAATTAAACTACGAAACTAATTCAAGACACTCTAAATATAAATATCAAATGACTGGGTGGTAACAGTTAACTATAAAAAATTATATTGTTAAAGTGACATTTGATTTTATTCTAAAATAATCATGTACAAATATAATATTGTACATACTCCACATTTTAGTGTTAATACAATACTAACTCAAATATAAAAAATAAAATAATTTAATAATTTGAACATATTCAATCTCAAACATGTTTGGTGACTCTAAACCAAAATAGAGTTTACGTGGGGTGCAATAATCCATGTGCCAAATTGACTCAAAACCCATTTGTTTTTTTTTTTTATATTTTTTTCTCAATTTTTAAACTTTCAATTAAAGGCAAAAAGATAAAAAGGCTCAAAATTTAATCATTTAGTATTTTTATTTAATTTGAAATTGGAGTGATCTTTTATTATATTTATTAACATAATTAAAATTAATTGAGAATAAAATTTATTATTACTTACAAGTTGTTTGAAGTTTAACCACTACAACATTTTGAGATTTTAGCTGCATTTTTTTATTTGCAATTAGATTAATGCATTTAAATAACACTTAAACAATTTCATTTAACTACACTAATAAAGTGTATTAAGCAAACAACACATGTTTTTTTTTTCTTTTGTTGGTGGCAGCTGAGGGATTAACAAAAAAATTAATTTTTAATTCTATTTTTACCCAAACACTTCTCTATACTCTTTCCCTTAATTTTAAATCATCAAAACCCTCTTTTTTTTTAACCAAAATAAAAAAAGAAATTTGAATTTCTAAATTTTCTTATTCATAGCAACAAAATCATTTCTCTCTCCCTTTCTTCAAATCGAAATTTCTTGAAACTTCCTAGAAATTTCGTTTGCCTCTAGGTTTTTTCCAAGCTTTTTCTCTTCTCTTCTCTTTTCTTCACTCTAAGGTTTTTGAATTTGAGAGAAATTTCGTTACCATTGAGCATGAAGATAGAGGTTCCATGGAATCGGAAGAAGGTGGCACTAGATGTGGAGGGATGATGTATGAGTTTTGTATACAATAAATAATTTTGCTCTTTTCGTAATCGTTAACAACTCAATATAGTTTGGTTAGTTTAATAAATTTTAAGATAAAAATATGATTGAAAAAAATTATTCTTTAAAAAAAATTAACAAATAATCGTGTAAATGCAAATGATATTATAGTTTTATCTTTACAGTATTATCTATCTTATTACTAACTATTTATTCTAAACTTGAAACCCTTAATCCAAAATAATCTAAACCCCTAGATAGCTTGATCCAAACTGCGCAATTGTCACCTTCAGTTGCAGCTTGGTTAACGAAAGTTGTCAATTATTTACCCAATACCATATTGCTGGGCACTAGAAACCTTACAAAAGATGAGGATGAAAAATCATAGCAAATGCTAATTGAAATTGATTTTAATAATTTATTAAACAAATGCAAGCATCCGAGCATTTGATTTATTGATTAATACATAATCTCTATTTAAAGAGCAAGTTTGAATCCCCTTCCTCTAATTATTTTAAATATATATATATTAGACAAGCACAAGCTTGGCAATTCTCTTCTTCGGTGAAGCTTAAGCAGTGTTTTCAAGAAACGAATAATCGGTGTAGCCAACAACGGGATCTGATAGGCAGTAGGTGCTTCTGTTGTGCTTAGTCAGAGGAGCATCAAGCTCAAATCTCCTTGGCAAATCTGGATTGGCTAAAAATAAACGACCAAAAGCGACAAGATCTGTGCGGTTCTCAGAGATAGCTTTGTTACCATCTTCTTTGTCATAACCTCCAGCCACAATGAAAGCTCCCTTAAAAGCCTTTCTCATGGGGAGAAGAGTCTCGGCACATTCAAGACTTTCTTCGGCAGTTTTCATTCTTGGCTCAACCATATGGCAGTAGACTATACCATATTTATTCAATGACTCTGCCATTTAGACGCCTAATGCTGTTGGATTGGAGTCACCTGAATCCAAGTAGGTTGCAAAGGGAGACAGCCTGATTCCAACTCTATCTGCTCCTATCTCATCGGCAACCGCTTCAACTAATTCTAAAGCAAATCTGCAGCGGTTTTCTAGAGACCCACCATAGTGATCTGTTCGATCATTGATATGATCTTTCATAAACTGGTCAAGTAGATATCCATGAGCCCCATGAATCTCAACTCCATCGAAACCTAAACGAACCCAAGGGCAAATTTAGCATTCAGGTAAAGTAACAACATCAAACAACAAGAGAGGAGAATTAAAGGAAGAGCTCATGGTGGTGGCACCTTCCTTCTAAGAGGACTTATGCCAAGATAACAAATAATTAATTTAATTGTTTTGAATCCAAGGGTTTACTTCTTTCGCACATATTTTCCTCCTACTGCTTGTCCTAATGACCGATAAGTAAATGCTTATATTGACCATTGGCCAACACAGTAAGAAATCAAAAGGCATGAATTCTGAACTTGTCGATTTATAAAGAGTTACAGCGGTGCAGTGAAGTTTAACTATGCGGTTTAAGTGAGATAATTGCAACACCTGCACTTTGGCAGTATTGGTCATTGAGTTCACTCTTTTCGCAGAATTGAAATGGTTTAGAGTTCTATTATGTAGTTTTATATTAGAGGCCGAAAAAAAACTTACCAGCTTCAATAGCATTCCTTGCAGCAACTCTAAAATCATTGATAACTAGAGGGATCTCGTCTGTCCTTAAACGCCTTGGTGGTGAGAATTTTGCAGGTTCTGTTGCATTTGCTAGAACTTGGGGCATCAATTGTTTGCTAGTAGAGGAGACAGGAGCCTGCCCATTTGGCTGATATTCTGTATATATTGTTAGACAAGTGATACATAATTAATAAAACATCTGGTTGAAGAGATTATAGAAGGGAGGGTAACAGATTATTACTATCAATCCTTGCTAAAACCTCAACTTATAAATAAAAGGTCCCTGAAAGGCCAAATTGGCTTTCACAAACCAATAGAAGAGAAGACACTAAGTAAGGAGGATCAAAAACAAAAAAAAAAAAAAACAGAATTGAAAATACTCACCATAAGTTGAAGCCCTTCCCACATGCCAAATCTGACAAAAGAAGATCCCACCTTTTGCATGGACAGCATCTACAATGGGTTTCCATGCCTCAACTTGCTCTTTTGACCATATACCTGGCGTGTCTTTGTACCTTTATACGGGTAGAAACCAACTTTTAGTTATATATATTGAACTGATACAAAAATTACAAATACAACATATAATATAAGTAGGTGAAAATTGGGTGGGACGGGTTAGATTACTTCAAATCAGGTCATTTTCGAGTCAAAGGAAATTCGGATTTTTTTAGTTTGACTTGTTTCGAATTTGGATATTTTAGAGTCAAATCATCTGGAGTTTGTGAACCCTCTCTCTTTGTATATATATAATATAAACTTTTATAGGTTGTAATAATAAAAGAAGTTGATAACTAAATTACCCTCGAGCTGATTCAGAAACCACAGTTGCTTCGGTTATGAGAAGGCCGCCCTTGGTGGTTCTTTGGGAATAGTATAAAGCCGCATGTGGCTGAGGAATATTGTTATAAGATCTCTGTCTGGTCAGTGGTGGCATTACAATTCTGAGAGACAAAAAGATAAATGATAAAATTCATCAATCTACCAAAATTGAAATAGAATTACTTGCATCTGTCAAGTGCTATGATTAGTTCCCTTTTCTCTCATTTCAATTATAAAAATTTAGGAGAAGCAAAAGAAAAAAGTTGAAAAGGAAAGAGATTGTTACCTGTGAGAGAGATTAAATCTGCCCATTTTGAAGGAAGTGAGAAGAGGGATAGTAGAAACTCCATTTTCTTTATCTTCTTGCAGCTGGGTTTGTGCTCGAACTCCCATGTTTGTTCACGAAATAACACAACACTTTGGGTTTGCTTGTGGTTAATTTGATTGCCACCTCCAACTTGGTTTCAAGAAAGGGTTTAGATAGCTTTATAGTGAGATCAGTGAGGTGCCATGAACATGGAGCAGCCAGTCTGCAAGCACCAACGTCAGCAAAATGGCATCCAAAATTTAAAAAATCAATTCCGTTGTTTCCTCTTTCCTTTTTTCTTTCGGACAACATCTAGATAGTGTTTGGTATTTTACAATGTAATGTGATTATAAATAATATAATTGCAAGCAATGTGATTGTAAGGAAAATAGCATTACAGTATTTGGTATACAAGCAAAATAATTATTAAAATGCAAGAAAGATAATATTGCAGAGTTTGGTTTACAAGTACTTTATTGGAAATGTAATGTTAATTTTCAAAATTACCTTTATTTATTAAAATGTAAGTTTAATATATTTGTATTTTATATTATTAATTTTTATATAATATCATCTCTTAAATATATTTTTAATGTCATATTTTATTTTTATTTTTATATAACTATATTTTTTATTTTTTTAATATAATTTTTATATTATATATTTTATTTAATTTTTTTCTCTTTAAAANAATTATTATTTTATTTTATTTTAATTTTTGATTTTTATGTTATATATTTATTTTAATATTTTGTTATTTTAATTATAACGTTATAAAATATTTTTAACAAAGTAATAAAGTTGAAAGGTAAAAGTATCTTTAATAATATTACAGAGAACAATATAATGTGATTGCATTGATTTTAAATTACAATTACATTACATCTCTTAATTATAATTTAATTATATTATAATATTATATTATAATAATTTATTATAAAATAAATATTATAATTTAATTTAATTAAATACATTAAAAAAAATATATTCTCATTTCTCTCGTTTCAAATGCTACCCTAAATTCTACCACGATATCGTGATGTCGTGTTGTGCTTTTACATTCATTCCGTCAATAAATTAAACAACACCACGTGATGAAGTGACTATGACTATTCAAAGCACTGCCTAATTAGGCTTACTCGGCTACGCGACTGTCCATCTGGCACAGTACACGCATGCAAAAGAAAATTAATACTATATAATGTCCTCAACAAACACGGCGCCACCTGACCATGTGTTAAGCCGTCAATGGTTCCTTTCTAGTCGCTTTGAACACTGCCACTTCCTCTTAGGAATGCTATCTTATGGACCCAATTAATTCGGTAATTCAGTTGATTTTCGCTTTGAATTTGGTTCATGTTAAGTTTTCCAAATATATAATTCGTTTCAATAGATTCTGGAAAGTAAAATATTCGGGTGTGCACACGGAATCTTCCTTTCGACATTAGTGAGAATTATTTTATTTTTTATACTCCTTTGTCTCAATCACTAATTGAAGTTTTTTTGCTTTTTTTGGATATTTAATATTATTACTTTTTCTGCATTACAATTTTTTTTTTTCATAATATTTTTTCATATTAAAATATATTGAACATTTATATCATTAAAATTTTTAAAAGTTTTAATGTAAAATATATTACAATAAAAAAGTTGTTTTAATGCATCATATCTAAAAAAGACTTCTGATTTATTCAGAAAAATTCAAATAAAATTTTATTTTTTTATTATATTTAATCAAGTTTATGTAATTTTATTTTAAATCAAAAAAATATTTATACTTTTATTTTGAAATCATAATTAATGATAACGTGGCATATTAATGTAGTATGATAATATGATCATATTATATTTTTCACCTTTAATATCAATGCTATAGTAATACCATATGGATATAAAATAACAAATAATATTTTAATTAATAAAAATTAATCAAACATTAGTTATAAAAGCTTATTTGACTTAAATAAAAATATAAAGACCTAATTCAATGCAACAAAAGAATAAATATTTATTAAAATTTTAAAGTAATTAAAAGATTTTTTCTAGTATTATTCTTTGTTTTAGTATGCGTAAAGGTCCAAAAAGAAAAAAAAAATGGAAAAAGAATATGTTTATATATCGTGTACAGAATATAGTTATGGTAGAAACCTATTCTAATCAAGGAGTATTTTCATTACATCCGAGCAATGGCTGCTCACACTTAAGAAATATTTCTCTTACTCAGAACGTCAACAAGTGCTGCCGCCACAACTGACCCCTGTTTCTATTCTTTCTTCTAACAAGTCAAGCTGTCTCTCTCTCTACTGTTATTTTCCCCATGTGTCTGCTAAGCAAGTCCACCAGGTGATGCTGACCCAAACTACCAAATGTTGCTTTTTTAATCTATTTATCTCACAATTCCCACCAACCAATTTGAATCGAATTTTTAATATCTTAGCGTCATCACATTATTCACTCAAAGACTAGCCACAAATCAAACAGACAACCACTGATGGTTACCAACTTGATAAGGATTATTAGACTAGTAAGAATTTGCCAATTCTTTTCTGCATAAGGTTTAAGCCGAGGTTTTAATTAGAAAAGGTTGTACTAAATGATTTCAAATCCAAGAGGGAGCAAAGAATCTATAGTAATGATAATAATATGATTAAATGATGTACATTTATATATTTTATTCAAAATATTGAGATAATCGTATTTCCTTACTCATATCATGTTCTCTTAGAAAATTAAATAACCAATGTAATCAACATAAAATCTAAGTGGTTTTAAGCAACACCTCTAATTCCATCTTCCCTTTCATAACTTCAAAAACAAATATATGTATTCATTATTGTCCCTTTTGAGATTAATTTTCCATTCACTTTTGATCGAAGAAACTTACTTTACAAATCTTCCTTCTTGTACACAACAAGAACAAAGCTTGCTTTACAAATCGCTTTATAAATCCTCATTCGTGTACACAATCTCTTCATTCTTGTTGTTATAGAATAGCTACTAGAGTCCTCAACAAAGAGTTACACATTCAAGTACCTCAAGAATGAAGAGAATGAAAGAAAGTGTAGAGAATGAGAGAAAATGTTTTGATTTTTCTAACTTACATAACAATTCACGTTCACTCTTAATTGCGTGTAAAAAACCAATGTCTTTGTTCACTATTTATAGAGGTATTAGGGATATAAAGATACGATATCTCTTTTAAATTTTAAAAAATTAAATTTAAATATATATAATTAATCCTTATTTTAATTTAAACAAATTAAAATTTAAATGTAATGGATTATTACATAGATAATCCTTGTTTAAATTTAAATAAATTAAATTTAAATTTATATCATATCTCAAACATTTTTCAATTATTCAATTAAGAAATATTAGAATAATATCCAACATTAATTAATTAAATATTTGTTAATTATTCAAAAATAATTAGTATAGTTGCATGCCATATGGACGCATCATATTTAAATACAACATCTCCCACTTGTACACATTAGCATCAACTTATACCATTCTCAATTTAACTTATTTGCCATTCACTGTTATATAGGGAAAATGGAACATAAGACCAACAAGAAAAAATAATGGTACTGCTGAGCAATGAGATATTGAGTTACCATTTTACTAACAAAATACCGCTCAAGTTCTCATCATATCCCAAATCATTTTAATCACACAAGATTTTGCATCTCTGATCCCTCCTTCAGTAAAAGCTATGTAAAATCTCTCTATGTGTCTAAACTCATGGTTATATCTAACAACTAATGTTTTACAACCACTAGGGCAATAAGTTATAGATCATGTATGTGAGATGTATGATGACTCTTCCTTGGATACTCATGTCAATGCATTAGGATCTGACTGTTTTCCTAGTCATGTTCTGTTAGATCACATCATTCTTGACCCTTGGAAATCATGCTAAAGTATAACACCAAATCTCAACTTCATGTCATAGATCCAATTCCCAAAGGCTACTAGATTTAGAGTTTAGACTACGTAAGTCTTTAAGGCTCACACAATGATGAAGCAAAGATCTATTCAATCACTCCTTTTAATTGGTCGACTAATATCACAAATAGTATGAAATGCATGTTATGATGGATTTTCCACTTAGAGTTTATCAAGTCAAAACCACCACATGGATCTCGGTCCAATCCTTACAAAAAGTATTAGCTTGAATCCCCTAAGATTCAAACCTAACTATCACTAGCTCCATGGAGTGTGGATAATCTCCTTGTTTGACTCTTACGAGCCTCATCTTGACTCTAAGTCAAGGTGGCATTGCTAAAATCCTTGCTCACAACTCATGTGACAAGGAGATCACAAAACGCTTGATACCTTGTGATCGTTTAAGTCTTATCTCACATGCCACCGTGACATTAAGGTGATTATTTTGTGTGAGAGGAATAATCTATAAAGCTAGGTGACAATAATTATCTTAGATATATGATCTAATTAATTAACAAAATTTGATCAAATAAGTCAACATAGACTTAATTTATTAATTGCTCAAAAACAATAGTACATAAATATCAAATGTGTATAACCCCAAACCACTAATATGCTTCTGAAAAGCATTTCTAATGATAAGTTAAGTGAATGGGCTTGCTAACATATCAATTGTGGAAATGTACTTTAATACAACAAGACCTTGTGCAATGATGTCATAAATGTAGTGATAACAAGTATCAATGTGTTTGGCTTTTCCATGGTACTTATGATCCTTTGTATAAGCTATGGCAGCTATGTTGTCACAATAAAGTACAACAGCTTCACTAAGATGCCTACTAATGTTCAAGCTTTGCAAGAATCTCCTTAACCAAACCACTTCTTATACTACAGCACAACAAGCTATATACTTTACTTCCATAGTAAAGAGCAGTACAAAGTTACTTCTTGCTACTCCAAAAGATAGCTTCACCTCAAGTATAAAAGCATTTCTTGAAGTAAACTTTCGATCGTCTATATCACCGACATGATCAGCATCACTATATCCGACCAACTTTAGACTTCCACCTTGATAGCACAAAGCCAATTTAGTGGTTCCTCTTATATATTGTAGTATCATTTTAACTACATCCTAACAAGTAATCTCAGGATTACTTTAGTGCCTACTAACCATACCAACCGCAAAGCATATGTCTGGTCGAGTACACATCATAGCATACAGCAAACTTCTAATAGCACTTGCATATGATACTTTTTCCATTTGTATATTTTCTTATTCAGTTTTAGGACATTATTCCATGTTGAGATATAAGCCTTCTCTAATGGAGTGTTTATAGGCTTGGAGTTCTTCATATGAAACCATTCTAAGACCTTTTCAATATAACTTTTTTGAGACAAACTTAAGAACTTCTTAGAATGGTTTCTCGAGATCTTAACCTCAAAGATGTATTCAGCTTGTCCTATGTCCTCCATCTTGAAAATGGAGGACAATCATTTTTGAGTGATGATAATCAACTCCATGTCATTCCTAACTAGTAAGATATTATCCATATATAATGAAATAATAAAGAACCTATTCCCTAACCTCTTTATATATAGACAATGGACCTCGTTAATCATCATGAAGCCTATGGAAATGATGGCTTGATGAAAACAAAGATACCATTGTCATGATGATTGTTTTAAGCCATAGATAGAACGTTTCAAGCTACACACCTTGTGTTTTTTTCCTTTAGCTTGAAACCAACTAGTTCGTTCATGTAAATCTCCTTACTTATTTCTTCATTAAGAAATGCAATTTTTACATCCATTTGGAACAATTCCAAATCTAAATGTGCCTTTATAGCCAGGATAAGACGAATTGACATAAATTTTACCATAGGAGAAAACGTCTCTTCAAAGTCCACATCTTCTTTTTAGGTATAGCCTTTGACCACTAAACGAGCCTTATATTTGTCAATTGATCCATCCGCATTGCACTTTACCTTCAAAGCCCATTTTTTTTCGATGGCCTTGCGCCCAAGTGAAAGGTCAACTAACTCCCGTACTTAGTTTTCAGTCATGGGTTTCATTTCATCTTTCACAGTAGTAAGTTAATGACAGTGCATTCAAAGATTCCTCATAGGAAGATGGTTCATCAACATCCACAGAAATGCCTAAGAAAGATTGATTGTTAGTGTAGAAATCTCAATAAGTAATATACAAAGAAAGGAGGTGAGTTGGTCTTTAAAAAATCTTTTAAGAACTAAGTATAAAAATTAAAACTTTTGCAACCAAAAATCTCTTTTTTATGTCAAAAATAAAGTGTGTGATCTTTCTAAACCAATTTTTGATAATAAATTGAAATGAACAAATAATAAGTCAAAGTCAAGATGTTTTCCTAAGTCAAATAATGAACAAATAATAAATTGAAGGAAAAATATTTTCCTATGACTAATAATGAACAAATAATAAATCAAAGTAAGAATATTTTGCTAAGTCAAGTGCCAACAAAAATAATGAATCGAGATAAAATATTTTCCTAAGAAAAAAATTAAGGAATCAAGGTAAAATATTTTCCTAAGCTAAATGCAAGCAATAAATTTCAATGCGGAAAATTAAAAACAAGAAACAAGATTTTTATAATGGTTTGGCTTTCTCTAGTTCTTACATCCACTCACTTGGAACACCAAGAAATTTCAAAACCATCAAGGGAAATGAGCTTTTACAATACCAAGCAAAACCCTTACAAACTTTTTCACAAGATAAAGTGAAACCCATCAATAATGGTTTTTACGGGGCTCAACCACAGATCTTCACAAATAGCTTTTCAAGGTTAAGCTAGAATCTTTACAATGGTGTACAAAGTTTAGCAAGAAAATGCCTCTGCAAGGTTGGGTGCTAGGAGTTTAAGCTTAAATGTATGGAAAAAAGAGATGTCACCTTAAATAAAGCAAGTGTAGAACTTTTCAAAGCTTGATGGAAGACTAAAATGAAGCTTGAGAGTAATGATAAGCTTTTGGAGGTCTTTTTAGGGTTTGAAACTTTATCTCAGGTTATCTCTTGCTTCCAAAGAGCTCAAAGTTAGCTATTTATAACTGGTGTGAAGTTTCAAGTCGTTAGACACAAGTTTGAATCAAATCTGACCATTGTTGGAGCTTGAGACTCGACTACAACGCTCTTAAGGTTGACTATGTTTTTTAAATTTCTCAAATTAGGGCTTTATAGTCGAGTATAACATTTCTCTATTTGATCCAACTCTAAGAACGTGTTTTTTGCAAGTCTGGGCTATGGTAGTCGATTACCCTTTTGCTATAGTCAACTATGGTTGTGGAAAGTCTTCTTTCTCACACTTTTGACTTGTTAGGGTTGACAACACTTGAGCCAGTGTTGACTATGTTTGTTCAAATTTTCATTTTCTTGAGCTTTCTAGAACAAAGTCAACTATGGCTTTATATTCTTCAAGTTTTGCACTCTTTTTGCCTTTAGATCGACTTAAGCTTCTCTAAGGTTGACTTTTGAATGCGTCTTGAGGTTTCCTTAGCTTTTTGGCACCTCACTTGAGCTATTGCTTCCTTGCCTTGTTCTTACAATCAAATAATAATTCAAGGCATGTTTGCTCTTTGTTTTCTTAGCTGAATATGCATTGTTGTAAGGCTTTTATGATACTTTCTAATAATACATTACTTTTCAAACAATTATATGACCTTAGGGGACTAAAAATATATTTGAGACAATTTCAAATGCTTGACATCAAGTTCAAGATAACATACAATTTTTGTCAAACAAAACATGACGCAAGTCAAGGCTAACAATCTTCCCATTTTTGATATGATAAAAACATGAACATATTGCATTTGAAATTTCATGAAACCTCCCTTTAACATAATTTGTCTCCACACCCTTGTTGAAAACATTTAAGTGTAAGTAAGAAGGATAGAAGAAATGCATATGAACTTTGAAAAATCTCCCCCACAATTTATTCATGAGGTTCAAAATGTTTTTAAGAAAATTTCAACTAATATAAGAGCGTTTCAATGTACTCATAAACCTTCTCCCCCTTTTTGTTATATCAAAAAGGTTTAAATGTGTGAGCTTTAAACATTTAAACTCAAAAGACAATGGTTAGTGAAAATCATAAAGTATAAATGAGTATTAAGTACAATAATGATCTCTAACCATCAAATCAAAAAAATGAGATATATTTCCATGTAAAGATATTCAATTACAAGATCAAGAAATATATCCATTCATTATAGTATGAAAGCATCAAATCAAGATATATTTCTAATTGATATGTATTCACTCAAAGTATAGGGAAAATATATCCATATAGCACATCTAAGGAGCAACATATATTGATATTTTCAACTAAGATATATTTCCATGTAAGATATTCAATCAAGGCATTATGGAATATATCAATATATCATAAACAAATCAAGATATATCTCCATTTCATATATTTTCAATTAAGTCAATAAGGAGTATATCATCAATCAATCAAGAATGTCACACATAGATATGCTTTTATCAGTAAAGTGTGAACATTTTCATCCTTTAAGTGCGAGTTAGATATGCATACATATAAAAACAAGTATAATCAAGTATGAAGCATTTATAAGTATGCACATAATGTGACCATGATATGTATGAGTAAGATGAGTGCAACTTATATACTAGTATGTTCACCTATTCATTCAAACAAGTAATAATAAGAATGTAAGTTACCAATAAGTAAACAAATTGAATACTCAACTAATTGTGCAAATATATTCACAAATGTATACAAAATCAAGTATAGTAAAGAGCATAGCAATCATTATTTAAGTATAGACATTATTCATCACAAGTTTAATATGGTGTTTAAGAGATATTACCAGCAGAGATGAACACCATTTATTAATATTTTACCAAGCTCATTTTTAAAGATTTCAAATGCTCAAGAATCATAAGATAATGTCAGCAATCAACTCCCCTTTAAACATTTATTAGATTTCTTTCCAACAAGAAAAAGGGATCAAGTTGTCACGACCCAAATTCCGGGCCATGACCGGCGCATGGGCCCAATGGACGTAGTCCACTAAGCCCAAGCAAGCCTAATAGTCCGACGTGTTCATCATTCCATCATAAACTGCTAAGTCATTTTTTAAAAAACTTAAAATCAAAATAGTAATAGACATTGCCAATTCGTATTGGCATTTCTCATTTTATTATATACATACATTGTCTACAACATGTATTCCAATAATGTACATTAGGTTCGCCTATACATCTCAAAAAGAAGACTTGACTTCCAGTGGAGGGACTCGGATGAATGTACAGCTACTGAATGCCGAGACACCTACCAAAAAATGGACACAGGTCTATAAGGATACCTCGTCTTAGTTACCGGCTGCCTCGTGATCTGAAAACATGAATTTGAAATTGTGAGTATAAACCCAGTGAGTGAACAAGGAAGGGAACAAGCAACAACAAAGGAAAATTTAAAATCATGATGCACTAGTTTCAAAGTAATGCAATTTGGTTCATTCCTAATAAAACCCCTTATCGAGCCCTTAAGTGATTAATCATTTGAAAATCATGAACCCATACATAGCGAATCATTTGAAGAATGAAAGCTTCAATATTGTACAAGCAAGTCAAATACAACAACGAATCTTCGCTGCAGCGGAAAGGCATTCTCGCTGCAGCTA
Organism: Theobroma cacao; assembly: GCF_000208745.1. NCBI lineage: Eukaryota > Viridiplantae > Streptophyta > Magnoliopsida > Malvales > Malvaceae > Theobroma > Theobroma cacao. Next base: position 17,347,736 of record NC_030852.1, read on the forward strand.
CGCTGCAGCGAGAATGAATTTTCATTGCAGCGACGTTGGAATTTAGTTACTAACCGAACGAGGGTTTCTCAACTGGCCGAGGGTTTCTCACTAAAACTCCTCATTTTAAACTTAACTCTTTTAATCCTTAATGTTGGAAGTCCATGCTCCCATATGGTAGCAAAGAAGTGAAAGATAGGGCAGCAATTGGACAAGATAAGAGACCAAAACAGAAAGTTTTTCGCTACAGCGAGATTCAGCGAAATTTTTACCCAAAAACAGAATGTTTCTCGCTGCAGCAAAATTGCAACCCAAAAAATAGAAAGTTTCTCGCTACAGCGAGGATGCATTTCGCTGCAATGAGAAGCTACAGTTTCATTCTCGCTGTAGCGAAAATGCATCCTCGCTGCAGCGAGTTTTCAACCAGTGTACCCCTCCAAATTCGAGAGTTTCTCGCTGTAGTGAAATACAGGGCATCAATGTAAAATTTA
>NC_030852.1:17349225-17364994 GCF_000208745.1 Theobroma cacao
AAGGGTTTATGGAAGGGTGCACCAAAAGCATGAAAATTGGAGCTAGAAAGAGAGTTGTGGAAGTTTGAAAATCAAGCTTCCATGGAGTTTGAAGAAACGTGAGAGAGGAGAAGGGAAGAAGAAGACCAGCTGCTGGAAAATTCAAGAAGCTGCTGGAAATTCAAGGTATTTATAGGCAATCTTATCATTTCCTTTAAAATTATGAAAATACCCCTCCACCAATTAACTTACTCTCCTCCAATCTTTTATGCAATCTTTTTGCTCTTTTAACACTTGGACAATATCCATAATGGTCTAAACATGCTCGGGTTCATAAAAACTTAAAATTTTAACTCGAGGTGAAAAATGACCATTTTGCCCCTGTTATGAAAATTGTTGAAACTTCTAGTTTTCTTCGTGTTTTCATCAGCACACATCATTTATACTGTCTTATGCCTATTTAGGCCTTAAAATATTATAAAACTTTCTTCTGAAAGCTTATTTGAGAAAATGATGAAACTACCCCTAGCTCATATTATTACATCTATACTTAGTTACAAGCCTATAGAAGTTGGGGTATCACACAAGTGGTTAATTACATTAAAGCATAATCTTACCTTCCTTTAGATGGATCGTGAAATAAATATAGGAATAACTAATAATGATATGATAGATGAGTATTTAAACAGAATGCTCAACATGTCAATCTCATACTCATATATTCAAGAAACTATAAGGCATGAGTATTTAAATAAATATTCAATATATGCTTCAAATACTCATAATTTCAAAAAATGTATACACATTAGCTCCAATGCATGTCCAAGATATCATTTTTCATTAAGCACCTTTTTCAATCATGCATTGTCCTAGCATTATCAATCAACTATTTTAAGGAAATTCTCTTAAATATATAACAATAATAATTTGAGAGAGAATTACCTCAACAATGGCATATCATCATGAAAATATCATCATTTAGTCCTTTTTGGTAATCTCTTTTCCACAATATTTTCACACAAGCATTTCAATAAGAGTTCTCTTAATTGTGTATAAAACTATCAATTCAAGGAGAAGTTTTCTCCTCAAGATGATATCATTATCATCTCTAAAATATATAAGAAAAATAATTTGAGAGAGAATGTCACGATCTAAAACTCCCCTCGAGCCCGTGACAACCGCCGCGATGCCCCCAATGGGCACTCATCTCCCGGAATGCCAACCAGAACTACGTAAGGCTTAATATCAGTTTCTCATTTCCCCCGGTGAGTAACCGTTGCCAAATATTATGTTCCAAAGGATTTTGAGTTATTTTCAACTTAAAACAGATGAAATAAAAGTTTTCGTCTCACAAGGGTATTTTGGTCATTTTTCACTGAAAAATTTTGAAACCAGTTTAAAATTTAGTAAGCAAGTACTAATCGCATAATTCACAATCAAAAATAAGTTTAAGCACCTAAAACCTTTATTTAAAATCAAATTATAATTATTTAAATATAATGAGAAGATAAAACAAAATATTCAATATAATATTTTATTTTCTTATAAACAGTAATTTTAGAGTTATACGTAAATACTTTTTGCAACATAAAAGCAAAATAATTTCATTCATACCGTGACACAGTAAACCAATGCATTTAAATAATTTAATTTAATTTACAATATCGAACAGGCCTGCGAATGACTAGAAGTGAGGAAAACGATGAACCTACAATTCATATGACGCAAGTCCAATGGAAGCTTTCGATGGAATCAGCTATCTACAGCCTACTCTGAGCCTGAAATGGGTAAAAAGGAGGGTGGTGAGATTATAAAATTTCAGTGAGTAAACAAACATCATTTAAATCAGCTAAAGCCGAGTAAAGGGAAACAATTAAAATATCCAATCATTTTAAGTATTTCATAATTTGAAAATTTATCCCAACCCATGCAAATGGTTGTATCTCATTTAATTTCTCATTAAGGCTTATGACTTCCATAAACATTTGGCTCATGCCATCAAATAGTACTCGACGACACCTTGATTAAAGGCGTACACTCAAGCCCATCAAGGCTGTTAAAAAAGTTTAGTATTCACGTAAAACATATTTTTAGTTTGAAAAACACAACCATTCATTGGCGTTAACGGAGTTCATCATCACGAGGTGGTTCGGCGTGACGTGAACTCTGTCCATACCTCAGGAGATACCCTACGCGCATCTCCGATCGAGGTACATATATATATCCGGATTTCGTGCCCCTCTAATAGGCTGGTCCACAGAATCTGCCCACTGCAGCAAGCTAAACCCAGCATACAATAAAATTCAATAACATAATATGGCAATTATTGTAATTCACAGCCTTTCAAGGCTAAATATATATTTCATAGCTTTCAACACAAATATCAATTCAACCATTCATGCAAATATTGTTATAAGTCATTCGATTCAAATCATAATTTTTACAGCATAACAAGTAGTCTCCAATTACTCTGTTTTTTTTCAAAATCATTATTCAATTTCAAGACAATTTATAAAATCTTTTTATGTAAACACCTTTTGTTTGTAAAACACAAAGATTTATCATTTAAACTTATTTTCATAAAATTTCACCAAAACCGATTAAAAACATACTTTAGATAATTAAAATGATGGTAAGGTTACTCATAGTACTAGGAGTTCAATATACTCCTATCCTCGATCTTCGGGCATAATCTCTCTACCCTTATTAAAGGGCTCACCACCTATACATCATACGTGACACGAATTTCAATAAATTGTGTCAATTTATCGTAAACTATTTCAGGCTCTCTAAATCTAAATGAATGCATGCGATGGATGCAAAATGTCTAATTAATCACTTAAATGTGATATTCGACCTAAGTCACACTATACTCGGCCTAATCAACTAAAATCTCCAATTTAACTCCAAATCAATTCTTCTCACTTTTTAAACTCCAATTATACCTAAATTACCTCAGTGACTGTGAATGAGATTCAATTTATCAGTCCCGGATCAATAATTACACATGTCTATACATTAGGTAAAAATTCAGATTTTCACACCAAAATTTCCCATTTAATTTCTAGCCTCACCAAACATCAAATATCACCCAAATATCATGAAATATCATCAATTTCAGCCACAATATCCTCCCTAGAAAATTCGGCCAATGATGGTGATGGGGGAAAATGAATTCTTTTCTTGTTGTTTTGTTTCTAAATATGATAAACTAATTAAAAACACTAACATAACTTAAAATCAAATCAATCCAACATCTTTCTCTCTCCATACCCATTTTGACCAGCCATGAATTCACCATGAAAACATGAAATCTAACCATGAAAAATAAGGAAAAATGCATGGGAAAGGTAGATCACAAGTCAAAATTAAGAAATTTTACCTTTGATTGCTTAATTCCTTGAAATCCACCAATTTTTCTTTGAATTTTCCCACCTAAGGTTCTTTTTTTTCTTTTCTCCCTTTGTTCTTTCTTTGCTCTTTGTTTGGCAGGCCATATGAAGAGAAAATGGGCTGATTTGTGTTAATTTATAAGCCAAATATTTAATGGTTATAAATATGCTATGTGTCACCATTTCATTGGTCCATTTTTATTTCTTAACTATTAAGCTTTCTCTCTCCACCATATAAATTCCTTCAATTATCCATGATAAAATTGGGTAAAATCCATGTGCTGGACAAGTGTTCTGGTGGTGAAAAATTACAATTTTGCCCCTGGGGTGACAAAATTACTATTTTACCCCTATACTTCGAAAAATACCGAGATCACCATTTTTCACTTCTCAACCTCAAATCATACTCTAATAAGTCAAATATGATCAAAATCTTAAAAAAAATTTCCATTTTGTCCTCGAGTGGCAAAATTACCATTTTGCACCTAAATAATGAAATTTTTGGTTTGACTCCAAATTGATCCTCGAACTCCAAATCACCATATTAAACCATTCTGGGACTTTAAGATTCTTAGTTTCATCTTAAATTCTCTATTTGATTTAGTTCGAGGCTTAAATCAACTTTGTTGTACCTCTAAGTACAATATCGACTTTTGTAAATTTTTCGGGACTCTCCTTGCATGCAAACATGCTATCCTTCACATGTATGTCATGACAAGTATTTTATAGAGTCAGGCTTGACATCTTCTCCCCTACTTGGATCAACCATATGATCCTTCTTCATGACTGATTTCGACATCCGGCTAAATATTAATATTTTAATATTATTTTATTAATAAAATAATATTTTATTCTGAAAATTTTATCTTGTCTCTTTGGTTTCCAAAGTTCCTTATTATGTCTCAATTCGCATCCGACCAACTTTATTTATCACCATATCAAAGTATGGGGCATTTCAAAGAATTACCTCAACAATGGCATATCATCATGAAAATATCATCATTTAGTCCTTTTTGGTAATCCCTTTTCCACAATATTTTCACATAAGCATTTCAACAAGAATTCTCCTAATTATGTATAAAACTATCAATTCAATGAGAAGTTTTCTCATTAAGATAATATCATTATCAATTAAGCATTGCCTAGGCATTTTGCACTTGTTGTAATCATACATAAGAATATACTATGATCAAGCAAGCACAAGCATGATTATAAAAAGAATTTTGGCTATCTACACTAATCATGATTTCAATTTGTCTCAAGAAATGCATGCAAGATTTCAATAAAAAACATGGACATATACAAAGGAATTACCAATGAAGTTCAAGGTACATGCTATTTCTCAATGTTCCATAATTCATGAGTGATACCAATTTTATATGAGAATAATGGAAATAAAGCACTCAACTCATGAGTGTATCTAACATAAGCATCCGAGTATTAATGAATACTAATTGTTAAGATTCAAGAAATAATCATTCAATTAAGGCTCATTAGATATTCATTGCTAACTCAAGATATAGGCCATTCTTCATTTTAAAACCAGTCATTCATGATAGCCTATAAGCTAATGTTGGATGCACATAAGTTTTTAGATCATGTAATCATTTAGGTTTATGGAGGACATAGTTAACATTCTAAAGCACATTCAAAAGATTCTTCAACTATGTCAACACAATATGTATCATGATCTAACTTGACAATTCAAATTTCTCATTCAAAAGCATAACTCAAGTCAAGTTATAGACTTCAAATCTTAAGGTCAATGAAAATGAGATATCATGTCAGCATATGACTTGATCAAAAAGATAGATGAACTAAAAATATTTTTCATGAAGTTAAATGTGTTCATCATAACCAATTCCATATGCATAATCAAGAAACCAATTTTGAAACAATCAATTAAGCACAATCATAAAGCATATTCTAAGAATTGATTCTAGACCAAGTATTTTAATATTTCAATTGCTCAAGAAATAATCTAATCAGTATGACCATATGAACATTTCATTTTCAAAAAATGATGTCACCTATGCAAGCACATGAGTAATACTAGGATCAATAAATTCATGCATTTACTCATGCATTCATTTTCATCAAGAACAAGTCATAATAGCATTTTCAACATGTGATAATTCAAGCTATATATCAACAAAAGCTCAAGCATGGAAAATAATTTTCACTTATAAGCTCATATTGATGAAATCAATTTAAGTAGTCAATTATTGTTATGCTCAATTCATCAAATCATTTATGTTCAAATGTAAATGCATCTCATGCTTACATTTTGCAATCAATAATTTCGCATAATCAATATTCAAATATATACTGCAAACTAAACTACGCACAATGATCAAATAAGTAATTCATCATCAATCAAATTTCATTCAATCAAGCATTCTTCAAATTTAAAGGAAATAAGGAAGTAGATATCACCCATTTTCCATTAGATGTTTAATCTTTGAATAGCTCTTCCTTGTTAGTGATACCTACAAAAATCATTTTCACTTGACATTTGGTGTCCAAATTGCTTTGGATCCTTGAGGGTTAGTTTCAACAAATGTATGCATAATATAGTAAATTGAACAACGAATACAATGGAAACTTATGAGTTTAACAGGGTTCCTATTCCTAATTTTTTTGGAGGATTTTAACATCAATTTTCAATTGATTGTTTTTGTCCATCAATGAGTCATTTTCTACCCCAAATTTAAAATTTTCTTCTTTTCACTTAAACTTAGGTTTTGAAATGAAAGAGCAAATTTTTTAAACACACTTTCTAATTCATTATTTGTAAAGACAAGTGGTTCATGGGATGAAAATCCTAATTGAATTTCAAAATTTTCTATTCTCTTCATCCTCACTTGATGAGCTTTCATTCATAAGATCATCTTTTTCTAATTCTCGTTCATGAGCTTCACCATATAGCTCATCTAGCTTTTCTCAAATTTCTTTTGTACTTTCACAATTTCGAACTTGATCACATTGCCTTTCTCCAAATGCACTAAGGATAGTATGAAAGGCTTTGGCATTGAGTTCAATTAAATCAAGATCATACGAATTCCATTCATCCATTTCCTTTTCAATCTTATATAGACCATTTTCAATTTGTATCCAAGTTTGATAGTTGTTGGCAATGACAAAATGCCTTATTCTATATCTCTATATGAAAAATTCTTCACTATTGAAATGTGGAGGCTCAAAAGTTGGTAGTCCTTCTTCAATGGTTGACTCATGAGAGTTGATTTCCATATCTTAGGTGTTGTAGTCATCAAGTGCCATGAGACAAAAGTTTGCAACTTCATCATCCTCCTCATCTTAAGAGTCATCACTATAATTCTAAGTTGCTATCATCCCTTTCTTTTTGAATTTTTTGGAAGTGTTCCTTATGTTGTTGTTGGGACATTCATATTTGGTATGACCAGGCCTTTTGCAATCAAAACATATCAAGTGATCTCTTGTATGTTATTCCTTAGGCATATCATTCCTTGTAGGCTCTCTAATTCTAAGGTTTTTTTCATGAATTTATTAAATTTCCTAGCTAGCATAGCTATATCCTCCTCATTTTTACTCTCACTCTTAGTGCTTCTCTCTTCTTCCTCAACTATAAATTTAAAAGCTATTCCATTTTGTTTGACCTCTTCTTTCTTAGGTTGTTCTCTCTTATTCTCATGTCTAAGAGTCATTTCATAAGTGAGATGGGAACTTATAAGCTCTTCTGACTTAAAATCATTTAAGTTTCTAGCCTCTTCTATAGTAGTGACTTTGGGTCTCCAAGATTTTAGTAGGCTATAAAGAATTTACATTACAAATTGTGCATTTAGGAAATCCTTTCCTAAAGCTTTTAAACCTCCTACAATATTAGTAAATCTTTCAAACATGTCATTAATTGACTCACCTTTTTTCAACCTAAAAAGCTCATAGCCATGTATAAGCAATCCAATCTTGGATTGCTTGACTTGGTGTCCTTATAAGTGGTTTCTAATGTGTCTCAAATTTGTTTTACATTTTCACACATAGACACTTTATTAAACTCACTAGCTACTAAGACATGAAGAGGAGTATTGTAAGCCATGTAATTTTTTTGAATTAATTTCTTATCTTTATAATCCCAATCTTTCCTAGTCTTAATGACTACTTTGCCATCTACCTCGTTACGTGTGGACCATCTAGTATTACACTTCAAACATCTAAGTCCATTAATTGTATAAATATTTTCATGTGTTTCTTCCAATAAGGATAGTTATTACCAACAAAAAAGGGTGGCATTTAGATTGATTGCCCTTCACCAAGTACGGTTGCCATCACCTCCATTTCTACAATTTGAGCTTCTACAATGTATCTCTCAAAGGCGATTAAACTTACAAAATTTAAAACCAAGCTCTAATACCAATTTTTAGTGTAGAAGTCTCAATAAGCAATACACCAAGGGGGGAGAATTGGTATTTAAAAATTCTTTCGAAGAATAAGTATAAAAATCAAAATTTTTGCAACCAAAAATCTCTTTTTATGTCAAAAATAAAACGTGTGATATTTCTAATCCAATTTTCAATAATAAATTGAAATGAACAAATAGTAAATCAAAGTAAAGATATTTTCCTAAGTCAAATAATGAACAAATAATAAATCTAAGTAAAAAATTTTCCTAAGTCAAATAATGAACAAATAATAAATCAAAGCATGAACATTTTCCTACCTCAAGTGCAAACAAAAATAATGAATCAAGATAGAATATTTTCCTAAGCAAAAATTAATGAATCAAGGTAAAATATTTTCCAAAGTTAAATGCAAGTAATAAATCTCAATGAAAAAAATTAAAAACAAGACAGAAGAATTTTATAATGGTTCGGCTTTCTCTAATGCTTACATCCACTCCCTTAAAACACCAAGGAATTTCAAATTGACTAAGGGAAATGAGCTTTTTACGAGATCAAGCGAAACCCTCACAATACATTTTATAGGATCAAGTGAAACCCACACATTACTTTTACGAAATCAAGCATAACCCTTATAATGCTTTTTACGAGATTAAGCAAAACCTTACAAGTTTTTTCACAAATTAAGGCTAAACCCACCAATAATGGTTGTTACGAGCTCAACCACAAACCCTCACAAATAGCTTTTTAAGGTTAAGCTAGAACCTTTACAGTGGAGTACAAAGTTTAGCAAGAAAATGCCTCTACAAAGTTGGATGTTAAGAGTTTATGCTTAAGTGTATGAAGAGAAGATATGTTATCTCTAATGAAGCAACTGTAGAACTTTTCAAAGCTTGATGGAAGACTAAAATTAAGTTAGAGAGTGGCGATAAGCTTTTGGAGATCTCTCTAGGGTTTGAAACTTAATCTCAAGTCTTCTCTTGCTTCCAAATAACTTAAAAATAGTTATTTTAGCTTGTATGAAGTTTAGAGTCATTAAACACAAGTTTGAATTAAATCTGATCATTGTTGGGGCTTGAGGGTTAACTACAACATTCCTAAGGTCGACTATGTTCTTCAAATTTCTCAAACTAGAGCTCTACAGTCGAGTATAACCTTCCTTTATTTGATCCAACTCTAGAGAGAGTGTTTTTTTCAAGTTTGGGCTATGGTAGACAACTACCTCTTTGCTTTTGTTGACAATGACTATGCAAAGTCTTCTTTCTCACATTTTTGACTTGTCAAGGTCAACTATACTTGAGCCAAGGTTGACTATGTCTATTCAATTCTTCATTTTCTTGAGCTTTCTGGAATAAGGGTCAACAATAGGCACTCCATGGTCGACTATGGATCTATATTCTTCAAGTTTTGCACTCTTTCTACCTTTAGATCGATTTAAGCTTCTCTAAGGTTGACTTTTAACTTGTGTCTTGAAGTTTCTTTAGCTTTTGGCACATTTCTTAAGATATTTCTTCCTTTCTTTCTTGCTTATAATTGATAATATTTGAGTTGTTTATTTCAATCTTATTCTTAATGCTTTTGATTTTCTGATCACCAATTAGATTGATTTAGAAATCTAAATGTAACTAGAAGAGGGAGTTTAGTGTAGCCTTGGATGAAATAGCATAAGATCAATATCAATTCCATGAGATAATTGATTTGATTTGCATGTAGGGTAGGAATACACTTACAAGCCATATGTAACCAAGATTAGAGTTGGTACTTATTGAGTCTTTCTTAATTTCAATTTGTATAGGAATATAATAAATTGGTTAAGTTAGATATTTTTATAAGAACATCGAAAGAGACTGATACAAGATTTAGAACTTTAGGTTAACAACTCAAATTTAACTAGTAAGTGACGGAAGAATAAAAGAAATTTATATGAAACATTGAGGGGATATTGTGGTTATAGGCTTTTGATTTATTGATTTTAACTAGTTTATTTGCAAGTTTTATTTTAGCTTAGTTTAGCTTTAGTTCTTTAATTTTCTACATTCTTAATTTCGTTTGAATAAAACTAAGATGTGATAAGTTCAACACTTAACAATTAGGAATTAAAACAAATTCTCTATAGGATCAATACTCTACTTCATCATTATATTACTTGTTCGCGATACATGCACTTACATGAAAAATCAAACAACACTCTTGTAGTTGTTTTTTTAAAAGAAAAAACAAAATGAGGAAATGAATAGAAAAAAAAAGTGAAAGAAAAAGCAAAAGATGAATTTATTTTTCGATACGCATGCCTATCTTTTGTTCAATGAGTAGGAGCATAAGGAGTAAGATCTTCTTCTTCATTTATATTTTTCTTCTTTTTAAATGGAATCAAGCACAAGGATACATCGGTGTTACTAACATGAGGCGTGTAGACATGAGCTTTGAGATTAGCTAATGGCACAACAAAAGATCTTCATTCTTCAAAACACTTTCCCTAATAAGCAAACCATCCAGAAGTTTTGAATACCAACTCTATCAAAAGCTAAGACATTACAAGTCTTAAGTTTATCTAAACAAAGTTAAAGTTTTGCTATGAGAAATGAAAAAACACAACAAAAAAAAACCTGATAGATAAAGAAAAGTCAGGCGGAGCTAGTTGGTTAAACCTAAATTGGTGTGCCATTCTATAAAGAGAATACACCTCAAAAGAAAGTCAATATCTCCACTTGAACTAACACTCTCAATCATAGAAGGCAATTGGGAACTATGAACCCATATACAAAAGATAATATCTCATGAGCTCATTCTTCTAGACTATAGTGGGTGGGAATTAGAATAAATTTCAAGATTACCAAATCCATTTTTAAACTTCACATAAGGTTTGGGATTGAATTCCTTTGTCACATCTACAATTCAAGAACATTACCTTACGAGATCTAATCATGTCATGCCCAAGCCCTATAATTGTTCCTAAATAAAGGGCTATTCATGAAAAGGGATGTGAAAAGATATGCATTAAGGTCAAGAGCGCAAGTACCAAACTTTGTCCATAGGCACATCTGAATGAAGGAAGCATCCACATAACTCAAAATTCTATAACGCTTAGCTCATTCGGTAATCTCGAGTTGGTACAAGTTTAGCCTTTTATACAGAAATCCTACATATAGTGGAGTAAGAGGAAAACATATTCCATTGGCAATCTTTATTGCTAAAAGAATGACTATTGAAGAGATACAATTGTTTGGACACCTTGGAAGTATATGTCATGCCAACCAATAAATTAATAAGGCCACTGGCTCGTGCTCATGGTCTAGGTACTTAAGAAGGCCATAACATTTAACTTTTTATAAAATACCCTTACTCAATCAAAAAACTATACAACCTTCAAAGTTTTACTTAGACTTTTGAGTAGAAAAAGAAAAAAATTCTCAAATACATACTTTTTGAAAAAGCTTGATAGAGTGAAAATCATGTTTCCCCATACAAGAAAGTTCTTAGAAAACACACACATCTTCTAGAGTGAAGGTAAATTCCCCCCATGTTGTAATCATAATATGAGAAAAAGTGTTCCACCTTGCAAGAATAGCATGCTATATACATCCATCCTTTTTTCTTTAAGAATGTTGAGCTTGGAGGTGACATGTACAACATCAAGTATTCCAACAGTCGAGATAAGTTTAACATAAGCAGGATTCTTCAACACCTTGTTTACCCACTCATCCCAAGCATGAAAAAATTGAAAATTGGAGTCAAACTTAGTAACGGAAAGTGAAAGCTCACAACCTTTAAACTTAAACTTCAAAATTGATCACCTTAAGATACCAATTCTTTTATGAGGAGGTGCTTCTGAGTATAGACGATTTCAATCATATCTAGCGGATTTAGAAGGATGTTTGTCAACCTGTCTGGCATGAACTTCTTCCTAAAAACAATCTTCTCCTCTTTCTCTGATAACTTCATTTCCCCAGTTTTCCAGAACAAAAGGAACTTCACCAGTCTTTCCTACTTTAACCTTTTTGAGAGGAACAACTTCGGAAGTAATATTCTTCCTTTTATGTGCAATTGCCTTTTTCATTATTGTAGCCCTTATGGGTTCACCATAATGGATCTTGGGGGTGAAATGCATCTTAGGTATAGAGGAAGATAGAAAAGGAAGCCCATAAACATGATGATGGAAAAAGAGAAAAATATACATATGCAATAATTTTTCATTTGTTTATTTTATTAACATAAACCAATAAAAAAAGGTAAAACAACAAAACTTATCAAAATTATAGATTTTATTATTATTACTATTGAAAAAAAAGTTATGCAATAAAAAATTTACAAAGTACAAAACAATAAATTGCTCTCAACACTTGTACCATGAGCAAAAAATTAAATTGCTCATGGCACTTGCCATGAGCAACAAACTAAATTGCACATGGTGCCACGAGCAAATGAAAGAACAGCATGCGACAATTGTGCCGCGTGTAGAAATAGATAGTGCTGCATACTTAAGACAAAATAACACGCGACATTATACCATGCACTAAAGACAAAATCTTGTGTGCATGTATTCCATGAGTGCAGGTTACTGTTCAACAATTTAAAAAAATAAATAAATTTTTTTTTGTTCTTTTAAAATCAAATGATCTATTTGTCTATTTGAGCATATAAAAAAAATTTCTCTTTCAATCATAAAACTTCATCTCATATATGAAAAATTTTTGTTTCATATTTCAATTAAAAAAATTTAAAGGTTATAACCAAAAGAAAGGGTTTGATTATCAAGAAACATTCAATCTTGTAGCTAAACAAACAACTGTGAGGGTGATTTTGGCATTAGCTACAATTAATGGGTGGATGTTATCTCAACTAGAAATTAACAATGCATTTTTAATGGTGTCTTTTAGAAGATGTGTATATGAAATTACCTCAGGGGTTTGACGTTAAGGAGCAGTGTCCACATGGTTATCAATTGGTATGTCAGCTTCAAAAATCCGTTTATGACCTTAAGCAAGCTTCTCGGCACTGGAATGTCAAGTTCACATAAACTTTGTTGCAATTTGGCATTGTTCAATTAAAGTCCAATTATTCTTCATTCACTGTAAGGACTAATCATGGTAATTTGTGGCACTTTTAGTCTATATGGATGATATTTTGATTGCAAGTACTTTAGTATAGGTTGAGAATGACATAAAACAAGTTTGCAATCTAAATTCAAGCTGAAAGATCTTGGTGTTTCTAAATACTTTCTGGGGATAGAGATTGTTATATTAGAAAAAAGAATTTTTTTTGTGTCAAAGAAAGTATGCATTAGATTTAATTGAAGAACATGGTCTATTTGGAAAAAAAAACCTACATCTACACCAGTGAATTATAATCATAAGATTATTACAGCTACTGATAAAGATATCATGTATAGACAACTGGTTGGGAATCTATTGTATTTGACTTTTACTAGACTAGATATCATGTATGGGGTGTAGCTACTGTCACAGTTTATGGATAGACCTAGAAATATTCATTTGCAAGTAGCATATAGAATTTTGAAGTATTTGAAAGGCTCTCTTGGTCAAGGAATATTATTGTCTTCTTCATTAGTTTTACACCTTTGAGCTTATTATGCTATTAATTAGGTTGGTTGTTTATCAACAAGAAGACCGGTCACAGTTATGCTGTAACAACCCACTCCTACAACCATTACAGGTGCATGTTATGCAGGCAAGCCAACACAACCTGACAAGCCTTTTATGTTTCATTCAATTTACTAATTAAAATTCTTATCTTCAATTCACCACCTAAACTTCAAATATTTCATTAAGTATAACAACCATAATAATAATAATATGTCTTAAGATAGCAACTTGAATTCTTCACTACACATGAAATTTCATAATAGAATTTACCAAGTATGTATACATCACATTTTAAATAATACCACTCCAAATTTAACATCATAACATCTAAAGGCCTTGGCCCAAATTAGTTTTTAAATAAAAGATTTCTTTAAATTGAAAACAACTCAATGACTGGAAAGTGAAATGACACAAAGGAAAGCTAGAAAGTATCATTGCCAACAATGTCCCTAACTATTAATTTATCTACACGATAATATGTACGATTGATTCTCACAGACTCAATGATCATCGGATCAATGAGCAAGCCGAGAAAAGAAACAGACATAAAGATGGAATATTTACAAATTTATGAATAAGCGATGAAAATATAATCAATTAAACTGAGAGATTTTTATGCCTTGCAAGTCTTAGAAAATAATAATTCAGAAGTAAACACATATGGAAATGGTTAAAATTTACATGCTGGAAAATCTTTTAGCTTTAGTATCTTTTCAACACAAAATCCAATGGCAAGTGTAAAATGAGTAATCTCAAACATAAAAATATAGAATAGCTAGTCACTAATTAATACGTAAATCTCACTTCCCATATAAAAACAAATTTCAAGTATTAATGCCATGTCATTTTTAATAAAAATAAACAAGTGAGCAGCAGCTTAAAGTAGGTCTAGTATAGCCCTTAGTGTGACGAACTACGCTCCTTCACCTAAGTATGTGATAATTCGTGTAGCACTTGAGTGAACGTTTCTATGCAAGTCAGTCAATACTTGGTTATATCTGATCAAATATTAATAATAGCAATAAATCAGACTAAGAGGATCTGCATAAAAATTAGAAAGTATACCGAATGCCAAATATGAAACCACTGAGCCATGAAAAGGAAAATTGTTTTAGTAATATGAAATTAATTACAAATAGACTAAGACATGCCATCGTTGGACCATAGGGGCAATCCTAGATGATTCGCTACAAACATATCTTTACCAATAAGGCAGCCCAACAATCCGCCGACTACTCACTCCCTATAAAGAGTTTACAATATTTTACAAGTATTCTACTAGTAACCGTTACAACGCTTGAAATGAGGACATTCCTTTCCTAAAAGGTCTTTCCCCATAAAGACTTAACAAGTATTTTTAGAGATGTCACCACAAGCCATTACATTGCTTGAAAGAGTGACATTTTCCTTACAAGTACAAAAGACTTAATCTCATATACAACTCTACCCTATCATAGCCCGATACAAGGTTGGCTCATGACATCCTCCCCCACTCAATCTATTGACATCTTCATTGACTGGTTGGCTTGGTGTCACAACCCAAATTCTGAGCCATGACCGGCGCATGGACCCAATGGACGTAGTCCACTAAGCCCAAGCAAGCCTATTAATCTGACATATTCATCATTCCATCATAAACTGCTAAGTCATATATCATAACTTAGAATCGAAATAATATTGAACATTGCCCTTCATACTGGCATACCAAACAAGTGTATATACACTGTCTACAACATGTATCTTAATAATTCACATTAGGTTCGTCTATACATAACAAAAGAAGACTTGATGTCCAATGGAGAAACTCGACGAATGTACAGCTACTAAATGCCAAGACACCTACTAATAGTCGAGTCTACAAAAGTACCTCGACCTAGTTACCAGCTACCTCATAATCTGAAAACATGAAGTTGAAAGCGGTGAGCATAAACTCAATGAGTGAACAAGAAAGGGAATAAGCATACCATAAGGAATGTTTAACGAAATCATTATGCATTCATTTTCTCGAAACAATGAAATTGTTTTGGCTCTTTTAAACCCCTCATGTAAACCCCACATGGGTAAATCACTTTACAAAGATCCATGCTCAACTATGGTACCAAAGAAATGGGAAATATGGCAAAAACCCACAAGTTAGCAAAATGGACAAAAAGTTTCTCGCTGCAGCGAGAACCAGGTCTGGTGAAGGCCCTCAAACCCGAGAGTTTCTCGTTGCAGCGAGAATGAATCTCGATGCAGCAAGGATCAGAACATCAAGGAAAAAGTCTCCTTTTCCCTTAAAACAAGCCATCATGCTAAAATAACAATAGCAACATGTAACACATGTAAACTCCCAAATTTCAACAAATCAAATGCTCACATATTTGCATTTACAACCATATACCCATCATCATCATGCACACCATCCCATCATCATCAT
>NC_030852.1:17366221-17456304 GCF_000208745.1 Theobroma cacao
ATTTCCATTGGTCCATGTGTAATACTTATCCATTAAGCAATCTCTCTCCACCACATAAAATGTTTCAATTATCCACAATGTAAAATGTTAATGGCTGAAATCCATGGGCATGACAAGTGTTAGGTGGTGTAAATTTCAAAAATTCTAACTTTACCCTGTAAACTCGTAAAATTACCGTTTTGCCCCTAGAACATGAAAATCATCAAAATTTTTATTTCCTTGTCATTTCACCCATATTTTCATCATTCATTTATGCTTTAGGGCTACTTAAGCCATAATATTGTTTAAAACTTACTTTTATGGGCTTATTGAGAAAATGACGAAATTACCCTTGATTAGGGGTATCGCTTATATTTCTATCTACGAGTCTATAAAGGTCAAGGTCTCACACTTGGAACTCTTCAATCTTCTGTTGGAAGGTGCAGAGGTCAGTTTCCTTCTCCTAAGTGGTCTCATTTGGCCCCAAACCTTCCCATTTCACGAGGTACCCTTATGTCGGTCGTTGGTTGATTATCGTTGTCCTCCTTGCCAAAATCTCCTCCACTCGGCGTTGTGATGGTAGTTTAGTTCTGATGGCGGCTTTTGTGGCTTGACTCTTGCTTACATTTGTTGGATCTGCATGGAACGGCTTCAGATTGCTAACTTGAAACACGGGGTGTACCTTCATTCCCTTAAGTGGATCAATCTTGTAAGAAGTCCTCCCCACCTTGGCTACCACTAGTACTGGACCTTCATACTTTCCTACTAGTCTTTAATCTTTCTTTCTTAGGAATCGAAGTTGTTCGGGTACCAACTTCACCAGCACCAGTTCTCCCACTTTAAAGTGTTAATCCCTTCGACCTTTATCTGTCCACTCCTTCATCCACCTTGAGGCTTTCTCTAAATAAGCTCTAACAATTTCAATATTTCGCCTCCACTCCTTAGCAAAGTTAAATGCTTGTGGACTTTTCTCGGTATATGATTTCACTAAGGTATAAGGAAGTCTAGGTTGTCCAATGATGACCTCAAAACGGGTTCTATTTGTGGTTGAGCTCTTCTGTGAGTTGAAACATAGTTGAGCCACATCTAGTAGGTTAGGCCAATTCTTCTGCTTCGCCTATACAAAGTGTCACAAGTATTCTTCCAATAACCCATTGAAACGATCTGTCTGACCATCTGTTTGTGGGTGATAATTGAAAGATATGTTGAGTTCTGACCCCAATAGCTTGAACAGCTCTTTTCAGAAAAAGTCAATAAACCTTTGATCTCTATCGCTGATAATGCTCTTCAGAACACTCTAATATTTTACCACATGTTTAAAAACCATGCGAACCATTTTTTCTGCAGAGCCAAATTTTTGTACTGGAATAAACGTCGCGTACTTGGAAAATCGATCTACCACTACCAAGATTACTGTCATATTCCCCAGTTTAGGAAGCCCTACAATAAAGTCTAAAGAAATACTTTTCTAAGGTTTGGTCAGCCATGGTAGAGGTTCGAGCATTCCCGCCTGTCTTTGTCTGTCTATTTTGTCCTATTGGCAAATGAGGCATGTCTTCGTATAATCCATTACATACTATAGCATATGAGGCCAATAGCAACCTTGTTTCAGTAATGCAACAGTCCGCTACCAACCTAGATGTCCTACACAATAAGTGTCGTGATATTCCCACATTAATTTCTGCATAAGCTCTCATATTCTTGGAACAAATATGCGAGGTTGCTTTGTTAGTAAGAGTCCATTTTTCACCCAAAAGTATTTCGACTTTCCATTCTCCACCAACTTCCTAATGGCCATTACTTGAGGGTCTCGATGAAAATTTTTCTCAATTAGATTACGGATTTCTATGGCCACTTTGTTAGCTGTCATTGGTGCGATCACCCTTATAGCTGCAAATTTAGCCTTCCTACTAAGGACGTCTACTACACAATTTGCTTTTCCAGCTTTATGCTCGAAGGAGAAATCAAATTTGGCTAGGAACTCTTGTCATCTCTCCTACTTAGCTGTAAGTTTTGGCTATGTGAAGAAGTGACTTACAGTTGTATTGTCAATCTTAACCACGAATTGTGATCCTAGCAAGCAGTGTCTCTAAGCTCGTAAATAATAAATCACTACAGGTAGTTCTTTCTTCTGTGTCGTCTATCTCCTCTCAACTCCATTGAACATCCGACTTTCAAATGCAATCGAATGTCCTTCTTGTAGTAATACTCCTCCAAGGGCAAAGTCTGATGCATCCGTTTGTACCTCAAAAGGCTTTACAATATCAGGGAGAGATAACACAAGATCCGTCATCATTGTGTCCTTCAAACCTTTAAAGGCTTCTTGGCACTACGGCGTCCAACTCTACTTCTGCCCCTTTTTTAAAAATTCTATCAGTGTTACGGTTCTTTTTGAACATCCTTCCACAAATTTTCAATAATAATTGGTTAGCCCTAAGAAAGAATGAACCTCAGTTGTATTCTTAAGGGTGGCCCATTTTTTGATAGCCTTTAACTTCTGCATGTCCAGTCGGATATGCCATTGTTTAATTTTATGGCTTCAAAACTGGATTCGAGTTTACAGGAATGCACATCTCTCCCTTTTTACATATAACTGGTGGTCGCGTAGCCTTTGGAAGACTTATCACAAATGCCGTTGATACTCCTCTAAGGTTGAATTGTACATCACAATATCGTCTAAGTAGATCACCACGAACTTGTCTAGATTATCATGAAACACTTGATTCATCAATGTGCAAAAGGTAGCAAGAACATTGGTTAGTCCAAAAGGCATAACTAGAAATTTGAATGCGTCATACCGTGTTACATAGGTGATTTTCGGCTTATCTCCCTCAGCTACTTTTACTAGATACTAACCAGATTTTAAATCTAGTTTGGAGAAGTACTTTGCACCACTTAACTGATCAAAAAGATCTGCTATAAGAGGGATATGATATTTATTCTTAATTATGACTTTATTCAAAGCCTAGTAATCCACGCACAATTGTAAACTCTTATCTTACTTTTTCTGAAAAAGTACTGGGGCTCCAAAAAGTGCTTTTCATGGTCAGATAAATCCGACTTGAATAAGCTAGTCTAATTATTTCCTTAGCTCAGCTAACTTTAGGGGAGCCATCTTGTAGGCCCTTTTGCAAGCGACGGTAAGACCCTTGGTAATTGTTTTTGGCATCATATCTTGAAATTCTTTCAAAACTAATTTCACTTCTTCAGGTATTGGATTTTTGTTATTTTCGCCTTTGTAAATAAACATGGCCACTATGAAGGCTCACCCTTCTTGATCCCCTTCTTAAACTGTATAGCTCATATCTTTTTTCCTCTCTTAGGTAGGATTGTAGCCAGTACCACACATGGTCATTCTCCAAAAAACATAAACAACTTACAGCAGGGAAAGGGATAGCTTGTGCTTTCATCATAAAATCCAAGCCTAAGACAAAATCAAAGTTATCTATAGTGGCTACGGTCAAGTTTACCTTCCCTTCCCAATAGCCAATCTTAATCTTTACATCTTTAGTGTATCCCATGATAGCCAAAGCTGACAAGTTAACTGCTTTCATCTGTCTAAAGTCATTCTCAACTTTAAAAACATACCTTTTTACCTCTCCCAAAGTGATGAAAGTGTTTGAGGCCCCCGTATCGAGCATGACTTTGGTACTTTTCTTATTCAATAACACCTTTACATACATTAAACCTCATTGAGGCTCTTTCTCCATCTTTCTTAGTTGTGCTTGTAAGACGCTCAGGAAATGAACAAAACCCATTGTGCTGGCTCTTCCTCTGCTTCTTTGACTGTGGTGTGGGGTGAAGGTGTCTCGACATTGAAATGCATATTGCATTGAAAGTTGTTCCATGAGGACAGTCAGCTACTTGATGAGGTTCTTTGCATAGAAAACAAGATATCGGTGGTTATGACTTGAAGTTCTATTGCTTGTTTGTTCTCAGTTGGGGTGAGTCTCTAACAAGTGGTCTCCTATCAACTCCCCCACTTGAGGCTCTACTTGTTATCAAAAATTTTATCCCACTATTTGCTAAAGCTACTAGTCCTTGATAGAGGGTCCTTTCCTTTGTTAGAGTTTTCACTATAATCAATAAGGCGCTCAACAGCCGCTATTACCGAAGTCACATCTTGTACCTCTATCGTTGTAACTCAGTCCTCACCCATGGTTTCAAACCTTCGAAGAAATAGAATAATCTATCTTTTTCAGTCATATCCCTAATATCTAACATTAAAGTAAAAAAGTTCCTCATGAACTCCCGCACTAATCCTGTTTGTGATAACTCCTGCAATTTCTATCATGCCATATACTCAACATTCTCAAGGAAAAACTGGATTTTTAAGTCCTACTTTAGGTCTGTCCAAGAGTTGATACGGCACTCACCATCTATGAATTTTGAACGGCACCATAATTTTGTGTTCCTAGCAAGATACGTTGAAGCCATCGCCACTTTGTCTTTGATTCTATGCACACAGCTCGAAAATATTACTCCATATCAAAAAGGAAGTTCTTCAACACCTTAGCATCTCTGACCCCTTCGAAACGTTTAGGTTCTAACACTTTGGCCATTTTTCCTCGATCTCTTGAACTTTCACTAGCATTACCTGCAACAATACCAAAAGATTTACTTGAGCTTTCAATTCTTCAATCTCTCTTTGGAAAGTGCTCAATGCATCCCTGGTCTCATCACTCAGGGTATTAATCATCTCGAACAGTTTTCGCTAGACTGTCTCAATTTCATCTATTCGTTCAAGTAAAACCATCTAAGCTTTTACTGTGGCCACTACGGCCTCTAGCTCATCAATCTTTTGAAGATCCTTTGATGCACTTCTCGTGGTCACCATTTTTTTTTATACTTTAGATCAGTACGTCTCATATGTGCTTTGATACCAACTGTCACGAACTATGTTTCTTCGCTTAAGTATGTGATAGTCTATGAAGCACTTAAGTGAACATTTCCAAGCAAGTCAACCAATACTTGGTTATATCTGATCAAACATTAATAAGAGTAACAAATCAGACTAAGAGGATCCGTATAAAAATCAGAAGGCATATCGAATGCCATATATGCAACCATTGAGCTATAAAAACAAAAAACGTTTTATTAATATGAAATTAATTACAAAGGGACCAAGACACGCCATCGTTAAGCCATAAGGGCAGCCCTAGATAATTCACTATAAACATATCTTTACCAGTGAAGCAGCCTAACAATCCACGTATTGCTCACCACTTATAAAGAGTTTACGAGATTTTACAAGTATTCTATCAGTAGCCATTATAATGCTTGAAATGAGGACATTCCTTTCCTAAAAGGTTTTTCCCCCTAAAGACTTAACAAGTATTTTTAGAGGTATCAACACAAGCCATCACATTGTCTAAAAGATGGACATTTCCTTTACAAGTACGAAAAATTTAATCTCGTAGATAACTCTACCCTATCATAGTCCAATACAAGGTTGGCTCAAGACATTTAGGCTTACTCTCTCATATCAATAACGACATCACCTACTCATGGGAACTCTCCACCCTACCAAATATAAATATGGGCTACAGATCTCTCTTATCTAATCGTGGGAACTCCCCATGCCACCAAATATAAATCGAAACTTCAAGTCCCCTTTACGTACTCGTGAGAATTCCCCAAGCCACCAAATATTAATCGAGACTTCAAGTCCCCATTTACCTACTCATGGAAACACCCCACACCACCAAATATAAGTTGAGGCTTTTTGTCCCTTTATTAATCAAATATCAATAATCAATAATCATTACTTTATACAAAAAGATCACACTTAAACTAGTGTGATGACAGGTCGTACCCTTAATTATCTCAATTATGTTAAAAGAAAATCAATGAAATATAAATATATTCGTAAAGTGTGATAAAACAATAAGCAGTATATTTATAAACCATATGTTTATGCACAAACATATTTATTTTGAGGCACAGCATGATAAGCAAACAGCATGCATTAAAGAAAAACAACAGCTTAAACATCATTTTCCATGAGTTAAATAATGGCCATTGGCCTAAGCACCAAACAAAGCTAGCAAGGCAGATCTTGAAGATAAAACTTATCAAAGGTTTGTTTCCTTACCATTAAAAACATGTAATAATTATATATACATAATATATAGAAAACAAAATTAAAATCCTTATCACAATCACAAACAACTTAGGATTTTCTAACTCATGCTTTCCACAATTTCATTCATCTGTCAAGTGTAACATATATAATATATTTTCAAGAATATAGTCTTTAATTTAGCACCCACTCACATCAATTGGTTGGATTTCTCACCAATATTACTAATCAACTTTCCTTAACTTACGGTCATTCTATTTCTACCAAGAGACTTAGCATAATTCAATCCATCATCATCACCCAAGCCTTGTTGATTTCTTCCAACAGCCAAGGTTCAAACTCAAAATTTCTAATTAACACTCTCCGTCATTACTCCTTTAAATTAAAACATATTAATTCAATAAATCAAACTCCATGGTTAAACTAAGCAACCAACTCGAATTAAATTTGTCCTTACCTTACCTAGCTAGCATCAAATCCAGTATTTATATCATGCTTACAGCAAACCAAACCATTATTTAAACCACATTTAAAACCAAATTCAAAAATCAGCACCTAAGGCAACCATCAGCTCAATAAATTCAAGATTTGTTTTAACTCTAAAATCTAATGTCTAGTCTAAATTAAAATCATGGCGGAAATGAGCAAAGGATGGAACCCAAGCTGCTCACCCACAGTGGAGGAAATGGTTGTGGCGAGTGAGAGATTGACAGCCCGTGAAGCCAATGTTAAGGCCGGGCAACCTCTATGTAGCTCACTTCCCGTGGAGACAAAGGCGACGAGAGAAAAAGGATGTTGCTGTCAGCTTAAATTCCATGAAGAGAAGTAAGAGAACGAGAGAGGAAAGCTTGGGCGCTAGTCGTGAGGTGAAGGAACGGTCGTGGCGTTATGGCGCTTGTGTGGAGGCCGAAAGAGAGAAGGACGTGGTATAGTTGCTGCTGCAATGGAGAGAAAATTTAGAGAGACACATGCAGTAAACAAAGGAAAGAAAAGAAGAAAGAAATAAAAATGGAGGGGGAACGGGTGGATGGGCGGATCCACCAAGGCTACCCATGGGCAAATTGCCCATGGCCCCTCTTTTTCTTGATTCTCTTTATTTTGTGTTCTTCTTTTATTTTCTTTTAATCATATTCTTCAATATTTCTTTCCTTTTGCTTTTCATCTTTCAATTTCTCTATTTTACACTTAAATCCTCCAAAATACAATTGAGTCCTCCATTTCAATCATAGCATACATCACTTACTTTTCTTTATATTCTCTCTATCCATTTCCCATTTTATTCAATTACAACCCCCATTAATTTTAACCATTATCATTTACCACATACTTGTGGGCTTGTATTTCAATTAAGTCCCTTCAAAAATTCTTAATTTTTTTCTCTGCCACTATACAATTTTTATCCCATGCAATTGCATCCCTCATTATTAAACCAAAATTCGTATTTCATTCAATTGAATCCTTTTGCCTTGCAATTATATTGATTCTCATAAATTTGACATTCTTAATTCTTGCAATGACATCGTCTAGTAATTTCTCCCTTTTTATTTTGATCCTTCTACATCTTTTACTTCCTTTCAATTTAATCCCTCTTTCATTTAATCACATGGTTACTTCATGAAATGAAACCTCCATGCACTTAGCATCCAAAGCTTAAGTATGTCAGCTAAGAGTTCCATTGAGGCTAGATATAAAGCCATGTCAGCTACTGCTTGTGAGATAATATGGTTGATATATATTTTGCAAGATTTTGGATTTCATCATTCCAATGTTATTTGAGCTTTAAATGTGATAACTAGTTAGCTTTAAGTATGTGCAAAAATTCAATTTTCTATGAACGTACAAATATCATTGAACTTCATTGCCATTTTATTAGAGAGAAAGTGCTTGGAGGAATTATACAGCCCAACTATGTAAATACAACTTCTCAATTAGCAAATTTATTTACAAAAGCATTGTTGCCAAAGTAGTTCCAATCACTTCTCAGCAAGATAAGCATTCTTGATATCCATACTCCTCTTGAAGGGGTTGTTAGAGCATGTGATTAAATTAAATAGTTATTTTACCATAGTTAGTTTACTCTTGTTTAGTTAGTTAACTGCTTGTATATAAACTTTTGGATAAAATGCCCTTTAACTTTAATTCATTCTTAATCCATTGATATTGAAAATTAACACTGCACGTCATAACTTTAAACGCTGTTAACGAAATTTAAGTAATGACTAAAATGCCCTTAAATAAAAAACACCAAGAGCCTATTTTTCTTTTGCATTGTTCAACTGTTCAATCTTGGGAGATCCACTACTGCTCAAGGTAGTGAATGGAATTACATGAAGGTCCAGCTCCTTCCTTGTAGCTTTAATTCTAAAGGCCTACGTTCTCTTAAAAATAGTTCATTCAGTAATGGTATGGCATTGGGCGTAGGGCCAATCATCTAATCTCAAATATCATGGAAGGACTAGAAAGATTGCCTAATGTTGGAATCAACTTGCTCTTTACTGTGTGGGATTATGTATTGGGTGTTTCGCAAGAAATTTGTACTCGATAGTTCACTTAACTAGTGAGTTGATCTTGAGCAAATGCTCATCGGGAACATGCTCATTCAAAAAAAAAATTAAATTCTTCAAAGTATTTTTTATTATGGACTTTTGCTTTATTCTACAAACTAAAATTATCTTTCCAGTCTAAAAAGAAACACAATTTCTTTGAGAATGGAACTTGACGAACCTAAACCCAAGAGGAGGAAACTCCATAAACCACCACCATCTAAGCCGCATGGTTCATCACAAGATCGAGTGGTCCTATGTATTAAAGTTGAATGGGAGATAAAGATGAGGGAGATAGAATTTTTTTTTTTTCTTATTAATTTCTTTTCTTTCCCATTCCATTGCTTTTTTGCTTATAAGAATAATGGGTTTTATAGTAGAATAGCAATTCGTGAGTGTGTGCAACAAAAAATGGTTAAATTATTCTATATTGCTAATGGGTATGTGTCTTTTTAGCACCAGAACAATATTTGTTCTACTACTTTAGTTGTCAAGATTATGAATCTTAATTTTATTTTTTTTAAGATGTCTACATCTGAAGAGCTGGGGTAAAAAAACAAACCACTAGAAGAAACTATGTAAGACCCAAGAGGGTGACTAGTCTTTTCAAGCTTTAGCCTTGAAACCCTAATGACTATCTTGTGGTAAATTACAGCAAAGGCAATTCCAATGAAGGGTCCAATCTTTTTGCAGATTTTTAATCGGCTCAAAGTTTTAAACCATATAACATTTTATTGAAGAAAGATTTCAGATTTTTTTTTTGATAAAAGATGAATTTCATTCATTAATAATCACCAATACAATTACAATATGAAAACCCATCAAATGGATACAATAGTAAACCTTCATATTGTAATTCTATAACATGAAAAAAGAGCCCCATTAAAAACCTTCTCATGAAAAAATTCAATGAAATAAAACCATGAGAAGGAAAAAAGAGTACCATTATACCATACTAATTTAACTATCATCTAATTAATACCATCATTCCAAAAAGCACTTTGAGCCTTAATTAGATCATTTAAATCCCTCCACAACACCTATTCCATATCCAAAACCTTAACTTATCTGACAATTCCATGGGCCGTCCCATTTGCCTCCCGTTTACAATACTCAATAGATGAACAATTAATTTGATTCATCACCATGCAGCAGTCCTCAATAACGTGACCCATTTCACCATTGAATCGTTTGCTTTTAAGCCAACTCACCACTTGCTGGTAATTGATTTCAATTTCAGTCACCAACACTTATTCTCTACTATACGTCAAAACGGCCCACAATAAGGTCTTCAATTCAGCCATCGCCACATTTGAAAGATAAAGTAAATTTTGCCCCACCTGTTAACAAAAAATACCATTTGAATTTCTAATGACAAAACTTGCACCCATCCACATTACACCATACAACTCGCATCACAATTCAATTTTATTCCCACAGATAGTCTCCACCGTCTTGCATCAGCTGCAGCTGTCAATAGATTCAGTCCTTCCACCACCCATTGCTTGTCGATATTGGAAGCACATGTCAGTGCCTAACTCAACAACCCCCCGAGGGTCCTTCCTCTCATGTTTGATAATAGCTGCATTTCTTGATTTCCATAGTGCCCACATAATAGAGAAAATTTCCTCAACATCAGCCTTATCAACATGTTGAAGAAGTGCCATGATCCACGTCCCTAGACAAGAAAAATCTTGAGCAATAGTCCTGAATCCCCATTTAGAAACCAACTAAACTGCTCTTGCAAAGGGACAGCCGCATAGGATATGGGAGTCTGTTTCCAATTGAGCATCACATAATGGGAAATTTTTTTCAAATTCAAAATAGCATAGCTTCAACGGGTTGAAGATGAACAGTAAAATTAAGTAAATAGAAGAGTAAAATAGGTTTAAAATTCATGCTACGTCATTAAAGAGTCAAGGGGTATTTTACCCTAAACTTTTTGGTTGTATTCATTTGTTAAGGCAACATAACACAAAATCAGTTTTACCAAAAGGCTCTTTCTCTCTCTGTTTCCTGAATGCTCTTCTTTTCTTCTCATGATTGTAGGTTCTTGATACTCAGCAAACTTGCAATAAGGTACGCATAGTGCAGGCAACTATGGACTACTTTATCCATGATTAATTATGCGGATAATTTCAAAAACAAAGCAATTCTTTTGATTCATATTTCAGCTCGATATGCATTAGAGGTATGTCCTGGCAGTTCTGGTGTATGTGATTCATTTTGTCTGCAAGCCTTGGATAATAACTTGAAGGTATCACTTTCTTGACCTAGTTCAGCAATCAAAGTCAAGTTGTCTACTGTACTATGTAAATACCTATAATCAACGATTGCCAATTCCTTCTGGCCAAAAATTTTTAGTGTGAGCAAATATATATATATATATATATATGTGTGTGTGTGTGTGTGTGTGTTTGTTACGCTCTTTAGCCTCCCTCATTCAAAGATGATTTCCGATTGAATAGACCATCGTTTGCTAAAAGATTGCAGGGTTTCAACGTTACAGTCATAGTCTTGTTTTAAAATGCTAGCTTAATTTGCTTTTCTTGTTCTGGTTAAGTGGTTAATTTGCCATTCCTGTTCTGTCAGAATCTCCAGGAAGCAATTTCTGCTCCGCCTTCACCTCTGGCTGGCCGGATTTTTGCGCTTACAGAAGGTTTCTAAAGAAGTGGAGTTGAGAATTAGATCTCTTTTGATCTTTGTATATTTCTGTTGTATGATTGAAACTATGTGGTCCATTTTCTGTCTTATGGTGAAGTAGCTAATTTGATCATTAACATTTTAAAATATTAATATTTATTTAATTTAAATATTATTATGATTAATTAGTTATTTTTATTTTATTTTTTGAATATTAATAATTGAAATTTTAAATATTAATATTTTATTTTTAAAATATTAATAATTGATTATTTATTTAAAATATTAATATTGATCATTTAAATATTGACATTTTATTTATAATTTTTAAATATTGACATTTTATTTATAATTTAATCATTAATATTGTAAAATATTAATATTTTATTTAATTTAAATATTATTATGATCAATTATTTTATTTTATTTTATTTTTAGATATTAATAATAGATAATTATTTATAATATTAATATTTTATTTATAATTTAAATGTTTATAAAATATTCATATTTTATTTATAATTTAAATGATATTATGATTATTTATTTTTATTTTATTTTATTTTTTAAATATTAATATTTTATAGTTTATTTATAATATTAATAATTTATCATTTAAATATTCATATTTTATTTATAATTTAATCACTAATCTTTTAAATACTAAGATTTTATTTGTAATTTAAATGTTATTATGATTATTTATTCTTATTTTATTTTATTGTTTAAATGTGAATAATTTATTTAAAATATTAATGATAGATCATTCAAATATTAATATTTTATTAATAATTTAATCATTTCATAAAATACTAATATTTTATTTATAATTTAAATGTTATTCTGATTATTTATTTATATTTTATTTTTTAAATAGTAATAATTTATAATTTATTTAAATTATTAATAAGCAATAATTTAAATATTAATATTTTATTTATAATTTAAATATTATTAAGATTATTTATTTTTATTTTATTTTTTCAAAAGATTTTTAATTTATTTAAAATATTAATAATTGATTACTTAAATATTAATATTTTATTTATAATTTAATTATTAATATTTTCATATATTAATATAGATAAGATTGTAAATTTGTAAATTTATGAGGCGTAATTTAGTCTTAACATGTTTTAAAGCTATTCTATCAAACATTGAATAGCTAATATTAAGGGAAAATGTGGGTTTAGTTAAACCTAACTTTTAACTAATTTTAAAGAATAGCTATTCCTTGATACAATTGCCAACCAAATATGAGAGAAAATATTACATGAGAATAGAGGAGCTATTCCCCTACCAAACATGCAGGTAGTGCAGTAATTGTGCTAACTCAAATTTCATTATTTGGTTTAGTCACAGTAACATATGAGTGGGGCTAGCCATGTCAATTTTTAGTTTTATCATTATTGTTCATTCTTTCAAAATAGTGAATATAGAAAGAGCTTTGTACCTGAAGTGCTTGATATTTTCTCATTCTCTGAAGCTGCTTGAAAAGTTGGGGTCAGTCAACGTTCTTACGAAAGGAATGTTCTCATTTTCATAATAGAAAAAACTTAATTCAATTGTTTTAGTTCATCAACTCCCAGTCTTTCATAACCTTTTTCCTCTTCTAGTACCCCATCAGATGAGTCTCCACTGAAGTTTCAGCTCTTGGTAAACTTATTACCTTGGAGTGAAGTGGCTAGGAATTTTGTGCCATTCACTACCAAACTGTGTTTGCACTTAGGTTTAGTTTCTACAAACAGGATCAATGATTGGAAATGTTAATCCCATTCTCTCATCCATGTACCATCCTTAATGAACTTCCTCCCCAGGAATCAGGAAGAGACTTGAATTCTATGAATATATTGAAATCACGTTACGTGAAGACAATAGAGTAAATTGCAGACCATCTAATGATAAAACTGAAGCAATGGCACAATGCATCCCTGGCTTTTCTAAATATGATGCTTTTAGCCGAGAAATTCATAATTATGGCAACTTGCAGCAGTTTATTATTTTCAATTATTAGAGCACCAGAAACTGTAATGAGACTAAGTAAATCACTACAATTATTACTAATACTAATAAACTGAATTACCCCTCTTTGGCTAAAGATGGATTTTCAACTTAATGGTAGACAGTTTTATGATATCAAAGATATAAGCAAACATAAGCTCTTACAGGTTAAATATATGCTGGATAGAAATAGTAAAAAGTAACTTTGATTCAATCCCAAAGAAACACGTGTCACATTGACACAAATAGATTAGAACAGCAGTGCAGATGACAAGAGTGTCAACACGACATCACCAGAATTCCTAGCTCTGCACATCTCCAGCTCTCAACTTCTCAATTACATTGGCCATCAAAGAACCGAATCTTGCTTCAAAGGCTAGGGAACTAACCACTCCCTCTATAGATTTAAGTTCTTCATGGAACTCTGGATGCAGCATCAATGAAGAGAAATTCTCATCTAAAACAAACCCAAGACATTTCACAACATCTTCAAGCTTAGGAACCCAATCACAAGCCTTCAGCCCCAAAGCAGAAGAAGCCTTAGGGCATGGAATGGCTTGAGGAAACCTCTCATACTTTCTCAACCACTTTCCCAAATACCGAATTAAATTCATCTTCTCTTTACCACTTAACTTACCAAGCGAAGACGACAACACCACTTCATCAACGTTATTTGATGCTAACAAATAATGCAAACAAAGCTCAGCATCTGAAAACCCATCATGTGCAACCATAAGCAAAATAGAAGCTTCCTTGGCCAAACGTGACTTTTTCCCAATTCTTGCCTTCTCAATAGCTAGCAAAGCTTGACTTTCCCACTCCTTCCTCACGTTAACCATGCTAAAATTACAATCTTTAGGCGGACATAGAAAGTACTTCAATATGCAAAGCAACTCAGATGAACCCAGATGGTGAGCATGTTTAACAGAAAGACAAAGCAAATCCAACTTCTTCTTCGCAGCAACATTAATAATCAAATTTGAATAACAAGAATGATCAACAAGTCCATTAACAATCAAAGCCTCCAGCAATTCCCAAACCTCTAAACTAGTGCAAGCTTCCAAAATTAAACTCAACACATCTCTGCCCATCAAAAACCCAACTTTTTCAATCAAAACCGAAGTATACCTACTATCATTTGAATCAACCCCAATAAAAATTCCACCTTTCTCCTTAATTTTCTCAAGAAATGGATTCAATAATTCAAGAAATTCTTGTTTATTAAAGTTATGGATGTCTTTGAGTTTCCTATTTAACTTGGTAAAGAACTTTTTGCTCAAGTCAATGAGTTTAGCGTCAGTTGGGGAGATTGCCCATCCTGAAAGGGGACTTACAAGTGATGTGGGATTTGGGTTTTCAACGTCAGGCTTTAATTTGAGGAAAATGTCATCTGGGTTTAGAACTATGGGGTGGTCTGCTTGGGAACTGCGTGGCTCAATATTATCTGAGGCCTTTGTTACTACATCAAGCAAGGTCATTGTGAAAGCTAAGAAAACAATCTCTTAAACAAACAATGAAAGAAGGAAAACTTCAGAATCAGCAACCAAAACCACCCAACAAGCAATAAAAAGGCTACCGAGCGAGAAACAAAAAATAAGTAAACAAATAAACTACCTTAAGATGACTCCTTGTAAAGAGACGTTAGGTTGAACTGGGTGTTGGGTGGCCTCAGATCAGAGAAGAAGAGAGACTGGCGGGTTTCGAAACAATAAAAGGGGCTAGTAGGTAGGGTTTTAGGAGAGGAAGAAGCTTAACCGTGGGGAGGGGGGGGGGGGGGGGTCCTGAAAAAAAAGGATTTACAAGGTAAATGACTTGGGTTGGGCTGTGTCTAATAAGTTTAAAGTTATTGGCCCGTTAACTTTGGGCCCTATTATTCAGGGGAATGGGCATGCTTGGCTTTGTGTCTAATAAAGGCTGTTATTGTAGAACCAATGACATAATTTTTCTAGCAACAATTTTTTGAAATTGCTTATTTCAAGACATTTAAAATGAGTGATGCAAAGTATAGAGACTTTAACCATTGTTGCCTCACTAATCTATGTCCTTAACATTACAATTAGCTATAGACACACCTTTTGTTCATACTTGGCTAGAGAACATAGTTTGAATTTTGATTTCCTTTAGGCATTTTTAGCCATTCCAACGCTTTGAATCATAAAAAATCAAAAAAGAGATAAAAGCACATCAATAAAAGATGAGGTAGGCCTTAAGTATATAAATAAGAGTCTTATTCTACTTATTAGGCATGTCTTTTAACTTATAAACATGAATAATAATAAGTGTTATCAGAAGACTTAATCAAGTTTGAAATAGACTCGGACTAATGTAAAAGTCCTCTTCTATGAGTAAAAAGTCAATGCAACAAAGGCATTGTGCAATTCAATGAGATAGAATTTCACAGATCTCACATTAATAAAAAATTAAATAAATCTTAAATGTATAAACAAGAATTTCCTTTTAACTTTTAGACATTTTTTTAAATTAAAAACTCGAATCTCTTTCCTATTGAAGAGGTTGAATTCAGCCCAATTGTTGGCACAAACTTAACAGGGCCAAGTTCAGCCCACTTCTTTGGCACAACCCATGGCCAGTATAGGCAGAAAAAAAAATTGATGGATAATCCTACTTTACACATATTAGTAAATGCTGCTTTTAAAGAACTGTGTCTTCTTTTGCACATTCGTTGGAATCATAATTTGAAGTGAAAGCCTTACTAAACCCTTCGCAAATCCTGTAAAACTTACCAACTAGATATCTTTCTGCATTGGGTACCATGAATTCAAGACAAATTATACTTTGATCCACATGGATTTGAGAGACTAGGGCAGAAAAAGTCCACTCCAAATGCTGCTTGGATCTTCATCGATTTTATATTATGGGAGGGAATTGTAAAGAGTATGAACAGAGTACCTAAACTGAACTACGCACTACTTGCAATACATTGATTTATTAATGCCAATTAGACCACAAAAATTTCCCTCTCTATCTTATTTCTTAACTGAAATGGCACTGCCAAAAGCATAGAGATCAAACTCTCAATATTGATTTAACTACACCCTCCTCAAGTTGATGGTGGAATTTCCCAATCTCTTGGCAAGGGACCAAAATCATATATGATTTCCCTGTGACATGACCAAACCAGTTTTATTGCTTCTGGTGTCCCAATTCCTGCTCCTCTAGGATCTCCAGCAGGTCCAAACCTACAGCAACATTATAGTTTAGATTTAAATGCTTAAACTGTGTATGGTAAGAATTGAACAAATTGGATTAACCGGTCACCTGAAAAACTATTTATTCATGACTTCAGCTTCCACTTACTTTTTTTCTTTCCTTCCATTTCATCTCCTACTACGAAATATGGTGTTTTTCATGAACATGATTTTTATTTTCTTTTTTCACTTACCAATGGTTTTGGGGAGCTCCAGTAGTTCTTGCTCTCAATCCAGCATAAGTTGTCCCATTTACTGTATTGCCAATAACGCCCTGTTGATTTACATTGATGAAAATTAAGATGTGCTGAACAAGTCAAACACCATTCAAGTTCCACTGCTAAACTTTGAAATTTCGCACTTTAGAACTGACTATGGCCGTTTTTATTAACTGCAACATGATTAAGTCTTACCTGCAAGAATATGGGATCATTTGAGACTACGGCAGCAGTTAGATGCGCATGCATTCGTTCCAAAGCATCCAATACCATCGGTAATTGATCCTTTTTATAATCAGTTATAATCTGCAGGCAAGTACATCAAAATTTTTTAACTTCTTTACTCAGCCAATATTAAAAGGATAATATTCCATGTTCTGCATGATAATCTATACGGTTATACCTGAAATGGCCCAAAAATTTCTTTGGTCACAAGCTCATAATTGTCATCCTTCAAAATTTCTTCAAGAGGAATGTAAATGGCAGTCGGCTTCAGGGCACCATATATGGGTGGAATAGAATGATTCTCCAAGGGTTCACCTCCAAAAAGTAACTTAGAACCTGAAATTTGAAGCAATTTCTTTTTGTGCTCCAACATTGCTTCAGTTGTGACCTGCAATAAAATTTTACAGATCAGAAGGGGGAGATGGAACATAAATAAGTACTTCCACTGATGCTATCAGAAATAATAGCAGAGATAGAAAACTATGAATAAACTCAATAATGCCACGCTTCTTTCAGCTTATTAGTTCAACTTGCGGTTATGCACAGATCAAACTAAACAATACGAAATTTCAGATAGATCAAACTTGATCTATATATACTTGTTTGGGGGTGTATGTGCATATACACATTTGTTAGCATAGAATGAGAAAAGAAGTACAAAGACGGTTTAATCTATGGCATGTTAAAATTTGAGAGACATGTCTGTTTTTAAATAGATAGATACTCTCTTCAATTAAGCTTTAAATAAGTTCATTGTAGTTGTAACAAGACCCAAAAACTCATTAATATACAAGATCAGAATTAGAAGTGTAAAGTAAGAGAAGTTTTGCAAACAATGGCCCGACCAATGCACACATAAATTATAACTGATTGAAAATATACACTATCGACAAGCTACATTCTTAAGTTGTATTTCCTTATCTTAAGCTTCTTCTTTTTTTATTTTATGGAGAAGGTTAAACATTCTATCATTAAGTCAAGTCAATTAAAACTACTTAGTTTCATTAATGTAAGGAAAAAGAAGCTCCAATCAAGTTCAACCAAGCAGGTAGTTTAGGACTTGGCAAGCTTAACTACCTTTTCAATTTAATTGATTTGACAAACGGCCAAATTTAGGAATTTCTTGCTCATCCCAAAAGCCATATTTATTTCTCAATGGAACTTTTTTTTTTTTGACAACTAAATATACAAAATATACGATCAAATTATATTCCAATTTCTAGAGTTTCAATTTCAATTTTTTTGGGGGGCATCACTATTTGTCCTAAAGAATATCAAATAGATAGAATGTTAAACATGTTTTTAGTAAATCCCTATTTGATAATAAGAAAATAAAATTCAATAAATGAAGCATACTTACAGTAAGGACAGGGCCAATGGTTAAATCTGCTAACTTCCTTCTCTCAGCAAGATATTTCATTTTAGGGATGAGTGAACTTGCAGACCAATTCTATAAAGGAATATACACATTATTAAGAACAGAAGAAAGAAACAACTTCAGAAGTTAGATATCGAAACTAGAAAATTTGTGCTACAAAAAAGAATGAAGAGTTATCTTCTTTCTCTAGATTATATATTCATTTGTAATAAATGGCTGAACTAATGCAAAAATTCCAAATGGAAGTTGCTAACCTCATGCATGAATAGTATTGATTGAGCTGAGCACTTCTGACCACTGCATGCATATGCATCCTGATCACAGACCCATGCAACATAATCAACCTGCCATTAGAAAACAAAAAGAAATATCCAACACCAGTTTAGACTTGGGAAAAAGAATTTTATACTCAAGTCAAGTGTAAAAATCATTTATAAGGAACCTCTTCAACATCAGGTCCCAGAATTTTCCAATCAAATCCTGCATCTTCCAATTTTATGCAACCCTTCAGGTCAACAGCCAATTTCTCTGCTACTCTTGAGCTGCCAGTAAAGAGGGTCATTCGTGGATTCGCCTGCATAAAAGAAACGTTGCAAGTTAGTAGGCATAAGAATATTACAAAAATTTTCTCCTTACATAAATATATAGTAGCCTTTCCCAAAAGTGAAGGTAGTGGCTTCCATGGAAGCAACAATAAAGGGAAAAACAAAGATATTTTAACACAAAAGAATGGCTTTCGCTTGCAAGGATTGCTCTCAAACCAAAATTTATTACAATCTACTAATCCCCTACATGTGTTCCTCTTGCTCCACTCTTGCCTTTTTTGATGCTATCATCATCATTACTTCCACTAAAATGCAAAAACTTATCACCTTTAAAGGCCAACAGCTGCCATACTGCCATCATATGATCAAAAATGTTGGCACAAGATGTTTTTCAACATGAAGAAGAAAAGTTTAAATACTTTAAATCGTTGTTCTCTATCAAACGATTAAAAGCATAGAGAAGGGCACAAATAAAAGAAATAAAATGTCCTAAAATAGCTTTCAATTTATAAGCATAGAAGCTTAAGCTTGGAGGTTGAAAGAAAGGGGAAAAAATAGATTGGTTCAAGAAATCCTATAATATCCAAAGCTGATTGACACTTCATTTAGAACTTTTCGGAGGTGGCTGGGCAAAGTGTCAAAATATGGCTCAAGAAAGGCAGATGATAAAGCTAAAGAGAATAGTAACTATAAAAAAGAGAGGAAAAACAAGGGAAATAATTGAAATGAAATGAAAGAAATAATTTAGAAGTGATTCAAGGTTTGTGCTCTATAGAATTTATATAACCATATACAAGTTAAAGATAAGTACTAACTAGTAAAAGAGAGATAATAAATATTCAAAATAACTGACCTCCATCAGCAGTTTGTTCATGGTCTTCCCGTCAGAATTTATGAAGTCAACATCTTCTACTGGTAAGCCACAATAATGAAGCAGACGCATCATTTGCTCCATGACAATGCTTACCTACAGAAAAGATTTCAAACATTATCTCATAATAGACAAATCAATACCGATTAAACCAATGAATGACAACGGAATTGAGCTTCTAGTAGTACACCTTGCTATCAACTTTAAGAATGGGTTTGTTGCCCATATAGAGTGCTCCCATCAGCTGAAGTACAGGAATCTCCAGTGGGAAATTGAAGGGAGTAATAATTGCAACCTGCACATTTTTATTTTTCAATTTCATGAACTATGAGAAATATTCTCAAATACTGTAACATATATCAAGTTCTAAAATATTCAAATGCCAGTGAGAGACTTATGGAAAGAATTAAATGATGGTAAATCCCTCATCATTCACTGCAATGTAAAACAGGGTTCACTTCAAGGACAAGTAGCAAATCAATCTCACCCTGAAAACATAAAGTGACAACATCACCAGAGAATCTGGCTCCTAGAGCCTGACTGATCTTCTTTTATTATGATTTTATTCGTTCCAGAAGTTGTATAAGATACATTAGCTTTATTACTATTATCATCTATAAAAGTGAACTACTTACGCTAATGTTCTGTTAAAATAAAAAATAGGAATCAAGTGGCTGATCCTTATGCTGTTATAGGAGTAGTAAATTTATTCTTATTACAACAATCCTTCCATAAAGCTTCTTTTCTCCAGCAAACTTTTATAATGCAAATATATGAAGACCTCTAAAGCACATTGACACTATTGATAGTCCTAGCTATATAAATCTTATACAAGTCAGAATCATTCTAAGACACGTTTTCTTCATCTCCTTTTTTACTCAATTAATTAGTAAGTAGAGGAGCTAATGCCTGGTTATTTCTAATTGATATAGGTGATGAAAATTCCTTAAATTAGTGAACTTTTCAATTTGCCTTCTTTGACAAGAAGTCAATTGCTTCAATCATCCAAGGTTTTTGACACACCAAGCCATAAAAATGTTTTTCAATGATGAGAATCAACTATGAGTGAAGGAAAATGTCTTACTGGACCATAAGGCCAACGGTACCCATGACTCTGCTGTCCTATATGATTTCCAGGTACTGCAAAACACCTTGCTAAGAAACGAACCTGCCATAAATGTAGAATAAAAGGAACAGGTAAATAAAAACTGCTATAAACTTCCTTAGCAAATGTTTTACAGATCATCACTAAAGGAGATAAATTTTCATCATAGGTTAGGACTTCAGGATAATTTCAAGTCTCAAAATCTATTCCATTCTAATTGAAGAAGCTATACAATCATGAGGTGAATTTTATGAAGAAATGTGATACTATATTTGTCATCTGTCATTAATCACCTTCTGTTGATAACTCTGCTGGTGCAACTAGAAAGGATCAAGTAAGCAGATCATGATGTACCTGATCACCAGAGAAATTCTCAAGAAATTTTCTTGTTACGTAAACTTCACCAAGGGCCTGCTGGTAACTTTTAGGAGAAACTCTTTGTATTAACCTATTGAAGAAATCAGACACCTGAAAGCCATAAAAATTAGAAATAAAAAAAAAGGTAAATAACAAAAAAGTACTCTGTGGTGTTGAAGTAAAATAAGTCTATCCCTTGAAGTTCAAAATCTAATATTTAACTATCCTGTGTTTTTTTTTTCATTAGAATTTTCCTAACACTATTAAGAATAAAATGATCAAAACATCCCTTATTTCGTAAATTAATATTAATAATAAAATAAAAAGTAAAAAGAAATTGAAAATTTTTGAAAATAAAGTTAAAGGTGTTAAGTAGAAAAGTAACGGAAAAAAACATAGTGCAGTTAAGTGTTAAATTTTAAACCTCAAGAGGCAAATTTATTCTACCTCAAACTACAAGGTATTTTTCAGCAATTCACCCAAAAAATAAAAAATTAAAACTATTCGCTACCAAATACCAATATTATCGAATAATAATCATGGTACAGCATTGCCTGGCTTTATTAAGAAGCCTACACAGAAAAGACTATTTTTCTTTTGCTTAAAGTGTATTACCTTTGGCAGGGATAGCATGTGTGCTGCCTTAGCAGATATGTCTCCATATAAAAGATATCTGTAGAAAAAATATAAGAAAACTGCTAAGGATAATCTCTTTTATATTTCTTTGAATAGACATGTGGAAAAACATGCACGCATTGGCTATCTAGTAGCATTAAACAAAGCCAGAAAAATTATAAATGGATGCATTAAGCAAAGATATAAAATAGATGGATAAGTAACATCAACCTCTCAGGTGATTTGAAGGGATTGTGTAAACCATGTTTCGGGCACTTGGACAAGCTCTCTACAAATGGCTGCATTAAACAGTTCTATGAGACTTAGTTCATACGCTTCAAAGCATGAATAAGCTGCATTTGCAAACAAGTGGTAGTGAAGAGGCCTAAATGGAAGCAATATTTGAAGCATAAGGACCCCAGTGACCCAGATATGCACTGGTTTTGCTGAGACAATCTAAACTTAACAAGCAGAGATTTGTTTTTAATGAAGCAATACAAGCATCAAACTGATATTTTTATTGGGTATACCTGAACTCCAGTTTCATCTACTTCTGCAACTTTAATGAATGGTTCCCCATTTAAAGGATCCAAAAGAGTGTTCCAAGCTGCAGATCCTGTCCATTTACCTTGCACTAAAAACAGAAACATTTCATGTTACAAGAAATTGCTTATCTCTGGACTTGATTAGAAAACAGTTGTCACCTAATCCGTCTGCGGACAAAACACAATCCATAGGGGAAATGAATCCAATATTAGTTTGAAGCAAAGTGTGAGGCAAAACAACAAGTTAAATATTTGCTCCAAAGCAATGTCTCTCAGGAGCAAGGGGCAACATAATTTATCGAGGTTTCTCTATGAACAACAAATACTGATACAAGTGGAGTACCTACCCAAGTTTTGTACTTCAGCAGGTTGAGAACCTGATATCCCTTCAGCTTCGACAGTCGTAAATGGCAAAGAATGAACAGACCTGCTATAGGGGAATTGGGCGGTATAAATAATAAAACAGACTACTAAGTATCGATTCTTCGAACAAAGAACTACTGTAAAATTTAGCCACTCCAAACTTTAAGGGTTCAATCTCAGTTCCTCGGAGAATGAAGCACGTTCAACACATCAGATTATCAGCATTCACAAAATAAACTCCATTATCACAAAAGTTTAGTTTGCTGTCAATAATACTAAAAAAAAAAAAGAAACCCAGATATCTCCCAGCATCGATCATCAAAACTATGGATTAAAACTAAAAATTCTAGCAGACAAATACATTGACATACCTAGAAATATTGAAAGAATTGACCCAAGCTAGAGCCTTGTGGGAAGCTCTGCTTCTCAATTCTCTTTGCAATACAGTTCTATGCATTGTGAAAGGTACAAAGCATAGAATTCGAGAGATGGGTAGCTGTTTGATTACTTAAATAGATTATCTGAGAATGACCTACCTTCGTAAACAGCTGGGGGCAATTAAGAGCCAAAGCTGTCACTTTCCAAGGTTTTGGTCCTCAGTACTTCACTTTGAAAATTTGTGCTTGTACAATTTCACATCCCGATGAGTTCCTCAAATACGTTTTAGGGAGAGGTGATCCAGTGTTGTCAACCTTCACCACATTCAGTGCAGATGCAGTTGTGCACCTCCCAATTGGACAGTCCAAATCAAACCAGTTAGACTACAGTATCTGATGTGGTGATGTTCGTGAACAATCATGGAGGTTAGGAGTGGGGACAATTTGTTTTCCATGTAAATCCTTAAAAGTTAAAACTGAGGGATAAAGGACACGTAAGCATGAGCTAGCTTAGTCGTACGTCCAATTAGATAAGCACACACGACAACCTATACAGCAACAATTATGTGCACCTGATTCTGCCCAAAATTTGGTTCTTCTGTTTTTGCTATCTTTAAGCATAAGGCCAAATTAGTTAAATATGTTATACGTGTCACACACCCTTTTGTTTGAGATGAACAGACCTCACCAGTAACGTATGGAATTTGGTTACAATGGACAGTGATAATTTCCTTTTATTTTAAAAGCATCCAGTTTTACCTTTTGATTTATTAGGCCTTCAAACCATTAATGGTTAAGTAGTGTTTCAATCATTTGAGTTCAAAAGAGAAATAATTACATTGATGTGAGGGTGGCTTGTATGTGGAGACTTGAGACTAGTTTGCTTAGTAAGGACTGTTACTCTTCTGAACAAAAGAATACCAATAATAAACAAACTTCATATTTTATGATGTATATATATATATATATATATATATTTGAGGATAATAC
This sequence comes from Theobroma cacao, assembly GCF_000208745.1. Lineage (NCBI taxonomy): Eukaryota > Viridiplantae > Streptophyta > Magnoliopsida > Malvales > Malvaceae > Theobroma > Theobroma cacao. Next base: position 17,390,268 of record NC_030852.1, read on the forward strand.
TCTTATCTTTTAAGTTTTTATCAAAACTATATAAAAATTTATTAATTTTCAAAATAAACACTCAATTCCTAGAATACAAACATAATTAACCAAGACTATGAAAAGGTTAAAATATTTTTTTATTAATTTAAAAAATTATATTATATTTTTAAAAAAAATAAAAAAAATAGGGAGCACTGATCGGTGCTCCCCAGCTCCCTAAGAATGGAGAGCACTGGTGCTCCCTTAAGGAGCCCGATCGAGGCTCCCTAGATGGGGAGCTTTTTATTTAATTAATAAAATTATATAATAGTAATTTTAAAAATTAATCAAGGGTAATTTTTTTATCCTTACCACATTATCAAGTTGACAAAAACATTAATAGTTAACTAACGGCTGGACCTACGTGTCCAACGAAAAAATCTTTTTAAGATGGAGTGTCTATTTCAAAAATTAACGGACTTCCGTGTAATTTTAATTAAAATTTAGAAGGTAAGAATATTTTACTTTATATTTTTATATATTACATACGAGAAGTTAAAAGAAAAAGTAGAGATTCGTAACTTTAGATTTTAATTTTCTTTAAAAAAAATAGCAATTATTATGTGCCATTTGTTTTGGACATTTTTAACAATAATAAGTGTGGGATACAATATCATATTGAAAAATAAAAAGAATAAAGAGGTTTTTAAATAAAAAAGAGAATAAGTCGTTAATAGTTGGATCAAAATGGGGTAAAGTGTAAATTGGATCATGGCCCTTGGTCTTGAAAATTAATTAAGGCACTTGGCTCATCGCACTTGGCGCGTGGCATGTGCAAGATTGACTACACCATAAAGTCATCAAAGTACTTGCTTTATATTAGAAGTGAGCAATCGGTCGGTTGCAATCGTGCGACTAATCGAAACTGATATCGACGACCACAACTAGCTCAATTTGTCGGTGCTGATTATGGTGTTGGTTTTAACCGACAGTTAAGGGACTTAGTCGATTTGATCATTGAGGACACTTCCTCCCCACCCGAGCTCACAAAAAAACCAAAGCATCAGATGAAATTCTAATTGTACCCTCATTAATCCCCCCATTTTCTTCTTTCCCCTCTTCGATTTTAACATTTTCTCATCAAATCAACCCCCATTGAAACCTTAAAAACCTTTTTCCTTGCCTTGGTCCTTTCGTTGCCGACCCCTTGCTGTCATCTCCACTAGCTTTCTTGCCAATGCCGTCGTCGTCCTCTTCGCCACCAGTCATCTCTTGCTGAGTTGCTGTCATCTCATCTTCAAGGTATATTTTTCTCACGATTTCTCTTCACTCTCAAGTCTTATGTCTTGCTGATGTTGAGTTATAGCTTTGGAGTGCTTTCTTTGAATTATAGTGCTGCTATTTGGATTATAATGCTGCTATTTGCTGTTGTGGTTCAAGGTTGTGGGGTGTTGGTTTGATTGTTTCACAGATTTGTTGTATTTAATTCTTTGAAATGGCTATTCCTAAGTTAAGAAACCAATCAAACTAAGGAATAAAAAAGTGGAAGGAATAAGGGGAGAATGGCTTAGCTATTCCCCTATATCAAATGTGCCATAATTGAATCATGGCTAGGCTTTCCAAGCCTTGATTGGTCTTGAAAATTAATTAAATTAATAATTATAACGAATATAGACACTTGACGCTTTGCATGTGCAGGTGGCAGGGGCAAGTGCAGGTAATTAAATAATAAATTATATTTATTTTTAATTTGCATTTACTTGCCAACAAAATGTTTGTACAAACAGATAGTTATGTCTATACACACAGATAATTGTGTTGGTTAAAAATAGACAATTATGTCTTTTGGGAATAGACATTTATATCTTTAAATAGAATCTCTTCAAGTTCTAAAGAAATACAAAAAACAACAAACAACAATTTTTCCTTACTTTCTCAATATTCTCTAGAATTCCTTCTATATCATTTTGTTGCAAGAAAATTCTTTAGAAATTTGGTAATCTTGCAATATACTGTTGAATAATCAATAGATTGGTTTCGTTAGTGCAAAATGTAATCATTACTTGTCTTCATTGTATCCTCGAGTTTTATCGCCTGCAACTCTTTTGTACACTATTAGTGGAGGTGAATATAACTTGAAGAATAGTGACATTGACATGCATGCTGGAGGTATTCTATTGTTATTTGTGTTTTCCAATTCTGTGTTCTAACAGTTTGAGTTTCTTAATCCATAATCTAAAAAAAAAATTTTAAAAATGAAAGCTTTGATACTTCAAATACGATGTTAGAAGTTAAAAGAAAAAATCTTTCTAAATAAGTACTATTCTTTAATTAAAATATAATCATGCTTGTAAAGAAATTCATGCATCTTTTATAAGGAATGAAAAGAAAAATCCCTCTTATGTATTCCAAAATATAGGAAAAGCAAAATTCTGTACATCATTCCATCTACTTTCTCTACCATGGGCGAAGTAAAGAGTGTGCCCAAGCATATATAGTTGGTCTTGGGCCTCCGTTTCTATTACATAAAGCTGAAGCCCCAATGCTTCAGTCCATTGCAGACCTCTGACTTGTCACCAACGTAAGAATCCGTTTCTTTCCCCCAACTAAAACGTTTTACTTTTCTGAACAATAAGGGAAAGAAAACGCACCCACTTGGATAAGTTTATTTATTCTTTTTTTGTATTAAATCCCACTGCTGTCAACCAAAGGATTCATCCAGGCTAATTAAATCTCCACGCTTACATTATTATTTGATTATTTAGAAGAAGGTCAATTGTTTGATGAAATAATTGTTAAGTACATTTTAACTTCATTATTTTATCTTCAAGGAGATCCCTAGTTTATATACAAATTAATCCACGTAACCGTCTACAAAAGTAAATTTTAGTTAACTATGTTTGAATAAATATTTCCAACAAATACAAACATGACTTGGTATAGTATTGTTTTCATATGTAAAAAAATAAGAATATATATAGATATATATATATATATATATATTGGCTTGCATCACCCATTAGCGTGGTCGATTTTATTCTATTAAAGTATGAAATCTAAGTGCTTAATTAGAAATAGTCTAATTTGTAACTACCAATATAACTTTCTTTATTTTTTTAATGAATATACAGCGAGAATCTATTTAGAAAGTTGACTTGTCTACAAACGAATTCATATGAATGCAAAATATAATTGCTTACTGGTTGCGTCCATGTGCAAAATCTTGCTCATCATTGACCTAGACTTTTTGTTTAATATGACTTTGTATTTTATAATGATACTTTTAAAGCTAAAATTTTGTATGCTTGCATGTATGAATTTTGTTTGCTACGTACACCAAAAGGAAATTCTTTTTCTAATGAATAAAACGACTGGCCCCTAGTTCCTACAATAGGATTTCACAAGTTTGATTCACTCTATCTTAATTTGTTGGCTTTTCGTTTTTGTTTGGTCCAAACAATATTTTAATTTTGAGTTATATAAGGAGACATAGCTTCTTTTTATTCTATAAATCTCATTATTTCTAATCCCAGGATTCAAATACGCAATTTTTATATTAAATTAAAATTTCAAGTTTTAAATATCGTCAAATATGAAAAAAAAGTACAACTAATTTTGTTGCTTTGATTGATGCTTGGAATTGCTTTGTAATACTTTGAGATGACAAATTCTAGTTTACAATGTCAGCTTATTCCCAAGATTTTATTGACTCGAATGGAATTAGCATACATCATCAAACAAATATTTACAGATGTGTGGTAACATTTTATAGCATGAAGATAAATACCCTTCCACCAAACTTATATTAAAAATGTTTTATATGTAAGTTTGTAGCAAATGTCAACCGCTTGTTTGCGTTAGATAGTACTGATGGTGTCTAATCGTTGACTTAAACATTTAAACAATCGGCAAAGGAGAAAGTCTAATTTGGCGTTAGCCCATAACTTGTTAGGTAAATTAAGAAAATTAAAAAGAAAAGAGAGAGAATTAAGCTGACGACCTCATATTTAGCCTCTGAATATTTTCCATCTTTACGGCTTTTTTTTTTTTCAAATGAAAGACAGATATGTATATATGTATATATAGCTAATTAGTCATATAAAAAACTTCATGTTGCTGCATATAAATGTGAAGTATATACTATTAGAATATAGCGCAAAATGCATTGACTTCCAGAGTCATATGATAATTTGATTATAATAATCATATTGCAAATTAATTTCTAGAGATGGAAACATATTTATTAAGTAAATGCAAGTTGATGGAAAAGCCAGATACACGGAATGTTTTATATAATACAAGAAAAACCTTTGTAGCTGTTGATGTCACAAACTGAAATCATTTTAGCTTTGATATTTTAGGTTAAGAAACAGTCCGAAAAAAAAAAAAAAGAAGAAGAAAGAAAGAAAGAGGAATTACGTAATGTGAAGATGAGGAGTTGGCACTAATTTTTGGTCTCTCTTGAAATAAAGTCTTATCAGAAATCACAAATTCTTAGATATTGTAGCTTTATGGTTGATAGACTAGCTCAAGCTGGAACTAACGAGTTTCCAGCTTAATTTGGTTCTTGCATGGTTGTGATAAAATCAAAAGGGTTTTGTTCTTTTTTATGGGCTCTTGCTGCTGTTTCATGATTTAATTTGTGGGGCTCTTCTTAGACTAGATTTTGGGTTTTGTTGTAGTAACAAAACTGAACCATATCCCAATAGTTCTAAAATAAAAAATAGAATTTCTTTATTTCTAAACGACCAAATGTTATACACTCTTCACATGTTATAACTTAGGCTTCGTCATCAAGTGGATCCATCCCACATTGTTCTTAGTAAAATTGAAAATCTTAATCCAAATTGTCAATGTGGAATGCTCAATATCGTATGCTTGATTGGAACTGTTGACCTAGTTTCAATAGAATAACCCCACCTTATGCTTATACAATTAATATATTAAGCAGCAAAGTCTCTCAAGGTTGAGGGAATTTTTAAATAGCTGAATTCCTCCATAACCCAATGCATAAGACTTAAATACCTTTATTATTCTTCAAATTTCCGATTCTTCAATAATTTAAAGTTGCTTGCATGACCGTTTGGAAGCCAAGTTCCTAACGGTAACCATTAAAAAAAATTTTCCTAGATCATTTGATAGATTAATCTAAGCAAATTGATAATAAATAAAAATCTAATTTGTTAGAATAAGATAATGTTATAAACTATCACAAGCAAGAACAAAGAACAAAGCATTGACCTAGTTAAGATGTTATAAAACTTTAAACTAAATCAACATAAAATATATGTTGCTTGCATTGTTTAATATCCCTCTTCTCTTTCCCACGTAATGGTTTAATTATACATGTGGACTTATGGGCAATTCTATTCATGTGTGACCTGTTCCATGCATGCATTCATAAGCCTGTTAAATAATATATATATATATATATATATATATATATATATATATATATATATATATATATTATATGTATTGATAAGTAATATTNATATATATATATATATATGTATAGGCATAAATATACGAACCATTCCAAGCATCACTCATGCATTTACATAGTTATATTTGTAAGTCCTTTTGAGTAAATCATATAAATAATAGGATAAATTCCATATAGACCTCTTATGGTATGACATTTTCTCACATAACACCTTGAAGTTCTCTTTTTCCTAAATAAAATTTTGTGTTTTATTACTGTTCCCATAAAGGGTAACAATGTTCAATTTTCAATTAAATTTTCACTAAAAAAACAATAAGATCCTTATATTATAAAGTCTTATTTCTTGCATTTAAATGCTTTTTACAACTTTGTTCACTATGCTTGATTTTGTGCTTAATTTTATCATTATTTTAGAAGTTTCTACCTTTTGTGTCTTTTTTCTAATACAGCCTTCCAATTAAATTCATTTTTTCCTAATTATGTTAGCTATTTTTCTTCTCTCTTTGTTTACAAGTTTTACCGTATTTTGTCTCAATGATTCTTTCCCTGCTGTTACTTTACAATGCAATGTGATTACAGGTAATGTGATTACAAGTAATGTGATTACAAGTAATGTGATTACAAGTAATGTGATTGTAAGGAGAATAACATTACAGTGTTTGGTATACAAACAAAATAACGATTAAAATACGGGAAAGATAACATTACAGCATTTAGTTTACAAGTATTTTGCCGGGAATGTAATGTTAATTTTTAAAATTACCCCTATTTATTAAAATACAAGTTTAATATACTTATATTTTTTATTGTTAATTTTTATATAATATCATCTCTTAAAAATATTTTTGATGTCATATATTTTATTTTTATTTTTTATTATAATATTATATACTTTATTTTTATTTTTTAAAATAATTTTTTATATTATATATTTTATTTTAATTTCTTATACCTATATTATATAAATTTTAATTTTTTATATTTTATTTTATTTTAATTTCTAATTCTTATATTATATATTTTATTTTAATATTTTTTATTTTAATTATAATATTATAAAATATTTTTAACAAAGTAATAAAGTTGAAGGGTAAAAATGTCTTTAATAACATTGCAGAGTGCAATGTAATGTGATTGCATTGGTTTTGGATTGCAATCACATTACATCTTTTGGTTGTAATGTGGTTGCATTGTAATCTTACATTGCAATGGTCTGTTACAAAACAAATACTGCACTGTAATTTAATTGGACACATTGCAGGGAATGTGCTCTCACTTCCCTCATACCAAATGCTACCTAAGTTCTGTCAACATGGGCATTGTAGTTGGCTATGTCTATTTACTAGCCAGATGAGGTTTCAAGCAACACACTCTTTCTTTTTTCATTTACTTTCATCTCATAAAGCTCTTGTTATGGCCTTGATCTACTCTGTTTCTTTCAATTTCAATTTTAAAAATTTTATCTTTCTTTTAGAAACCACTAGATTTAACATCTCTTTCCACTCATTCCTGATTTTAGTAAGGATTACGAGGATATAATCTTTAAGTTAGATTCAATTTTTTCTAATTTTATTTTTCTTTTTAGGAATTTTGTAGAGATATGTAAAGTATTTGTTTCTTTTGATGGCTATTGGAATTGACATTTTTGAGATATGGGAGTCTAGTTTTGATGAAAAAAAAATGCTCTTACAAGAAAATCTATTCATGATAAGATGTATTGATAACTCTATTATATATAGTTAGCTTGTCACTTTTTGAACATTAAAATCGGCTAAATTTTTGAGTTTTGATATAATTAGTCTTGATTTAGGAGTTTATTTCAAGTTATATAGGTAGTTTGTTTTTAGTTAATTTTAGGTTGATTAGATCTTTTTTAATTACAATAGTAATATGCTTTTATTGCTTTTGAAAGTGCTCATTCGAAGGAGTTCAAATTAGAGAAAGAAAGCTACTCTCATATTCAAGGCAAAACATTAGGTGTCGCAGTGCTAAAGGATGGAGGCTACAGTGCCAAAGCAAGAGCTCAAAAAAAAAAAAAAGTAGAACCTTGGGCGTCGTAGCATGGGGAAGTAGCGCTGCAGCGTCGACACGATAAGCCTCTTAGGCATAAATTTCTGCATTGATTTCGAGTATGATTCTGAGCCTTATTTAAAGGCCTTTTCAAAGCACTTGAAGGCAAGAATAAAGATAGATTTTCTTTGAAGAAAAAGAGCCGTTAAGCAATAAAAAAAAAAAGCAAGCAAGACAGCGAGGAAAAACTCTAGAAGATTAAAGATCGAAGACCTGATAAATCTTAGTTTTCTTTTCTTCTTTAGTTCTTTTTATATTTTCCTTGTTTAGTGTTGATGGTTAAACTTTTTTGATTAATGTTTTTAGTAGTTATGAGGAACTAAATTTCTTATCTAGAATTGCAATTGAACCCAACAAGTAATTTGAATTTTTAATACTCTTTCTTGCTTATGATTGATAGTGTTTGAGTTGTTTATTTCAATCTTATGATTAATGCATCTGATTGCCTAATCACTAATTAGATAAATAGGGTAACCTAAATGAAACAAGAAGAGGGAGTTTAGTGTAAGCCTTCAATGAAATAGTATATGTTCAATTTCAATTGTATGAGATGATTGATTTGATTTGCGTGTAGGGTAGGAATACACTTACATGTCATATATAGCCATAATTAGAGCCTAAGCTTAATGAGTCTTATTTAATTGCAATTTGCATAGGAATATAGTAGATTGGTTAGTAGAGATATTTTTATAAGAACATCGGAACAGATTTATAAATACATCAAAGCTCTAGGTTAACAACTCAACTATCTAGTAAGTGAAGAGAGAGTAGAAAAGATTCAAATGAAGTGTTAAGGGATATTGTGGTTCTAGGCCTTTGTTTGATTGAGTTTATCTAGTTAATTTGCAATTCTTGTTATTAATTTTAGTTGCTTTAGTTTTTAGTAGTTTTTAAAATTGGTTGTTTGAATAAGAATATGTTGTGTTAGTTTTAATACTTAGCAAAAGATTTTGGTGCAATTCCTCGTCGGAACAATACTTTACTTTTCATTATGCTACTTGTTAACAATATGTACACTTGTGTGGTAAATCCAACAACATGTATCTGGATTGTATTTTTCTTAACTTTAAATGTCCGAACTAGGTTTAAAGTTAAATGAAAGAAATAAAATTGAGCTTTTAAATTTATGGGTCTTATTTTAACTAAAAAAATGAGAGAGAGTTGAGAGTTTTTTTTAGGTAGGCATGGAGAAGGAGGAAGGAGAGTGGCTAGGGATTGTCAAAGATTTGGGTATCAAGGCATAAGGATTCTTGGTCAATTTGAGTTGGCACGGTGAACGAAATTTTTGTTTACAGTCTTTATGGATAATTTAGAAAAAGGGGTTTCTTAGGCTGAGATTAAAGCTGTGTTTGATAGATTTGTATCGTTATGGATATGTTCATCCCTATGAGTGTCATGGTATCATTGTGGATATGTTCATCCTGATGAGTGTCATGAGAAGGAGAACAAACTTTGCGTTTATCATATTTAAGGAGGAAAAAGAATGAAAAACAAATATTCATAGGGGTAATGGGATGCTTCTTGTTGGCCAACATATTGTGGTTAAAGAGGAGGGGATCGTGAAGAGCAACGCAGGTGTAGTTTTACAAACCAAACCTAGGATAAGTTAGGTTTCTGCTAAGACCTTCATAGACGTGGTGAAGAATGTACCGAAAGTCCATAATGAGAAGTTACCTTCTGATTTTTCTCCTAAGGCAACTAAAGTAAATAGTGGTGTGATCTTCATTCCCAAGTCAAATCAAGCATGGTTGAAGTGTAGTGCGTTTGAAACTTTATATGCTGGTTGTTTAATCAATGGACTAAGGAAGGGTCTTGAAACCCAGGGTATTGATGCAAAAATTCGATCCATAGGAGGGTTCCCAGTGTTTCTCATTTTCTCTAATATGGAGTTAATGGAAATCCTTGTTGATGATTACTTCAATTGTTTTCAATAGTGGCTAATTCATTTGACTACATATGATTGTAATGGGGTGCATCATGGATTCTTTTGTTGGGTAAGAATGGAGGATATTCCTTTATATTTATGGAATTTTAATTTATTTAAAGCACTAGGTGATAGGTTGGGTGTTTTTGTGAAGTTGGATGCCAATACAATGGCCTTAATTCATTTTGCTTATGGTGGCATGCTTGTTAGAGTAAAAAAGGTGAGTTGCATTCCTAATTTGAACACATTACGGGTGGGAACAGTTCTTCATAAAATATGAGCAACCCTAAAAGTGGTGTTGAAAGCACTGGAAAATGATGATCACTGGTTGTTGGAGAATGAATTATTGCAAAAACGTTTGATTGGTCCAAATCATAAGGTGTGTTTAAATGATGATTTACAGTTTTTCTCAAATCCATTATTTTCAAATTTGAATAATGGAGCTGAGAAAATTATAGAGAGTCCAAGGGATGAGAAACACAAAGAAAATCGGGTATTTGTTGAAAGAAACGGAAGTCAAAATGTTGTTTTGTTGAAAAATATTTTTTCAAGATTGGCAAGTGATTTAGATAAACAGGAGAACTTTGAATTTAAACCTAAAATTCGATCTTCTCATGATGATGACAATAAGGCTTGTCTGAATGATGTTGGTGATGTCTTGTTTAGGACACAATTAAAGCATGATAATTGTGATGCTAATTTTAATGATGTTTGTTGGCTCCATTAGATTTTGATGATAATAAAACATTACCATTTATTTGTATCTAATACCTTTACTTGAGTATGCAGAAAAATTAATATATGAAATTAATTAATTAACTCTTCAAAGAGTATGTCAAAAGAAAAAGAGGGATAAAAATAACATTGTGCCATCAACCTTAAACCCTAAACCCTAAACCCTGAACCCTGAAACTAAGAAAGTTCAAATAAATTTTAAGGCCATCAACACATTACATTGTGCCTTGACCCTTATTGAATTTAACAAAATCTCAAGCTGTACAACAGCTAAACAAGTGTGGAAAAAACTTAGAATAATCCATGAAGGGACTTCTCAAGTAACTGAGTCAAAAATTGCTCTCTTAATACATAGTTATGAAATGTTCAAAATGAAGCTTGGTGAAGACATCACCAGCATGTTTGATAGGTTTACAAACATCACAAATAAATTGAGTTAGCTAGGCAAGCCTATCCCTAAACATTAATTAGTTATGAGATTGCTTAGAAGCTTACCAAAATCTTGGAAGCCAAAAGTGACTGCCAATAGAGAGGTTAAAGATCTGAACATCATCACACTCGATGAGATTTGTGGTTCTCTTCTTACTCATGAGCTGGAGCTTAAGGAAGAAGAAGAAGAAGACCGAAGGGAAGCAAAGGAAAAGAAAAAGAGTATTGCACTTAAAGCCAGCATCCTTAAAAAAAAGCTGAAAGAGCTTTCCTGTGATGATGATGAAGAATTAGCTCTAGTTGCAAGAAAATTCAGAAAGCTAATGAGCAGAAGAAATCGAAGGCTAATTAGAAGAGGTTTCAGGAAAGACTAAGGTGCTTCATGGAAATAAGGAACAAAAATGACTCTAACCAAAAAGAGGAGATGATCTGCTACGAATGCAAAAAACCTGGTCACTTCAAGTTCGAGTGTCCATTGCTGAAAGATGAAACTCCCAAGAAAAATAAGAAATCCAAGAAAGCAATGGTGGCAGCTGCATGGTCGGACAGTGACACATCAAGCTCTAAAACTAATGATGAAAAATTTGAGAAAAGAGCAAACATCTGTTTAATGGCACAAAAGGATGAAACAGAGGTATCTTCATCCCCCTGCATTAATTCTTATGATGATTTACAAGATGAGTATGAGTGTCTTTATGATGAATTTGAAAAACTTTTTTCAAAATACAATCATTAAAGAAAAAGGCTGCATTACTTGAAAATGATTTGGAACAAATCAAACAAGAATTTACTTCTGTTTTTTAGCAAAGAAATATTTTACAAGTTGAGTTAGAGCACTCAAAAACAGACTTTGAGGTTTTAAAACAAGAGCTAGAAAACAAGTCTGAAGCTTTGCAAATAATTCTTGATGAAAACACAACTCTTAAATGTTTGAAAAAAGAATCTTCAAAAAGATATGTATACCACAATAAAAATTCAGTTAAAGCATTACCTAGATGTTATAATTGTGGTAAACATGGTCATTTATCATATGAGTGTTTTAAGAAAAGAAGAGTGTAAAAAGTTAAGAAAATCTAGGTTCCTAAGGGATCCTTTGTTGCAACTAACACTCAAGAACCCATCAAAGTATGGGTACCTATAAAGAAAAACTGAAATTCTGTTTTGTAGGTTGAGCTGGACTTAAAGGAGGCATGTTCTAGAGCTCAACTCAAGAAGAAACAGCCTTGGTACTTGGATAGTGGCTGTTCACGGCAAATGACAGGACATGAAATGCTGTTTGCTCAGCTGGATAAGAGAAAGGGAGGAACCGTATCCTTTGGAGATAATTCAAAAGGTAGAATCCATGGTATAAGTACGGTTGGTAAGAATTTTCATACTCAAATTAGTCATGTGTTGTTGGTTAAAGGCTTAAAGCATAATTTACTAAGCATTAGTCAATTATGTGATAAAGGATTTAAAATATGTTTTGATTCAACTAAGTGTGAAGTGATAGATGTGAGTACAAATAAAATTTCATTTATAGGAAAAAGATTGAAGAATATGTATGTGATTTTTCTTGAAGATCTTGAAGTAAATAGTGAAGTATATCTTGTTGCAAATGCTGAAAATGATAGCTGGTTATGGCATAAAAGATTAGGATATGTAAGTTTGCATACTATGTCAAAATTGATTAAAAAGAATTTAGTAGTTGGGTTGTCGGATTTACAATTTGAAAATGACAGAATATGTGATGCTTGCCAACTAGGAAAACAAGTTAGAACATCCTTTAAGACCAAGAAGATAGTGTCAACATCTAGACTTCTTGAATTGTTACACATTGATCTATTTAGTCCAATAAGCACAACTAGCTTAAAAGGAAAATCTTATAGCTTTGTAATAGTTGATGACTATTCTAGATATACTTGGGTGTATTTTCTTGCTTATAAGAATGATGCTTTACAAGCATTCTTAAGTCAGTGTAAGAAAGTAGAAAATGAAAAAAGACTAGCCATAGTTAGCATAAGAAGTGATCATGGAGGAGAATTTGAAAATGATGAGTTTGAAAAATTTTGCAATGAAAAGGGGTTGGATCACAATTTTTCTGTGCCTAGAACATCCCAACAAAATGGATTTGTAGAGAGAAACAACTGAACCTTAAAAGAAATGTCTAAGACCATGCTATGTGAGAACAATATACCTAAATATCTTTGGGCTGAGGCAGTAAATACAACAGCTTATATTCTTAATAGTGTCTCAATAAGACCCTTGATTTCAAAGACTCCATATGAACTTTATAAAGGTAGGAAACCAAATATTTCTCACCTTAGGAGTTTTGGCTGTAAATGCTTTATATTGAACAATGGAAAATAGCCCCTAAGGAAGTTTGATGCAAAGAGTGATGAAACAATATTTTTAGGATATGCATTAAACTTAAAAGCCTATAGAGTTTTTAACAAAAGGACCTTAACTGTTGAAGAATCAACCCATGTAGTTTTTGATGAGTCAATGCTTTACAAAAAGAAATTCATGATGATGATGATGATGTAGAAGTCCTAGAAAAACAAATGGAGGAAATGAGCTTAGAAAACAACAAAAATAATGAAGAAAGCTCACCTAGAAGAGAAAATGAAACTCCACCTCTAGAAAATTTGCAAAGAGCAAAAATCCAGCATGATGATCTACCAAGGAGTTGGAGATTTATAAGAGATCACCCATAAGACCAAATAATAGGTGACATTTCACAAGGAGTTAAAACTAGGAAAGCAACTAGAGAAACTTGTGAGTTTTTAGCTTTTATATCTCAAATTGAACCTAAAAACTTTGAAGAAGTTGAAAAAGAGAAAAAATGGATAATGGCCATGCAAAAAGAACTTGATCAATTCACAAGGAGTCGTGTATGGTCATTGGTACCTAGACCTTCAAATCACCCTATTGTTGGTACAAAATGGTTTCTTAGAAATAAGGTAGATAAGCAAGGAAATGTAGTTAGAAATAAAGCTAGGTTGGTAGCAAAATGATACAACCAAGAAGAAGAAATAGATTATGATGAGACCTTTGCTCCTGTTGCTAGTATTGAAGCCATAAGGTTGTTGCTAGCTTTTGCATGTTTCATGAATTTTAAATTGTTCCAAATGAATGTAAAAAGTGCATTCTTAAATGGATTAATTCAAGAGGAAGTATATATAGAACAATCACCTGGTTTTGAAGACTTTGAAAAATTTGATCATGTTTTCGAACTTCATAAAGCCTTGTATGGATTGAAACAAGCTTCTAGAGCTTGGTATGAGAGGCTTTCAAAATTTTTAGTTGAAAAAAGGTATGATAGAGGCAACATCGATACTACATTGTTTATTAAGAGATATCTAAATGATTTAATTATTGTGCAAATATATGTGTATGACATTGTATTTGGTGCAACTAATGAGGCTTTATGCAAGAACTTTACTAAGGAAATGCAGGGTGAATTTGAGATGAGCATGATGGGAGAGTTAAGGTACTTCATTGGTCTTCAAATCAAACAAAGTGAGGAAGGAATCTTCATCAACTAAGAAAGATACACTCATGATATGCTCAAGAAATTTGATATGCTGAAGCTGAAATCAATTTATGCACCAATGAGTCCATCCACCAAACTCGACTTAGATGAAAAAGGTAAAGATGTAAATCAAAAGCTCTATAGAGGTATGATCGATTCTCTTCTCTACTTAACAGCAAGTAGACTAGATATTCAGTTTAGTGTATGCTTGTGTGCTAGATTTCAGTCACAGCCAAAAGAAACACACCTAACAGCTGTTAAGAGAATTTTTAGATACCTCATAGACACTCAAGGACTAGGAATACGGTACTCTAGAGACTCAACTCTTAGCTTAGTTGGATATTCAGATGCTGACTTTGCTGGTAGCAGAACTGATAGGAAAAACACTAGTGGAACATGCCAATTTTTAGGAAGCATGCTTGTGTCTTGGTCCAGCAAGAAGCAAAATTCAATAGTTTTGTCAATAGCCGAAGCAGAGTATGTATCACTAGGTAGCAGCTGTGCACAAATTCTTTGGATCAAGCAACAATTAAAAGACTATGGAATAACTATGCATAATGTACCAATATACTGTGATAACACAAGTGCAATCAATATATCAAAAAACCTTGTACAACACTCTAGGACAAAGCAGATTGAAATAAGACATCATTTTATTAGAAACCATGTAGTGAAAAATGATATTAAGATAGAATTTGTGAACAGTTTACATCAATTAGCAGACATTTTTATCAAACCTCTGAATGAAGATAAATTCTGTGAGATTAGAAGAAATTTAGGGATGATTAGTATGGAGGAATTATAGGAAAACCTTTGGCTCTCACATAGAAATAGAGTGCATTCAGTCGACTAAGGAAATCTTAATCAACTAAGAGTGGTCTTACAACATTAAATAATAAGACTCAGTTTAGAGAAAGAAGAGTAAAATGTGGTAAAAATTTGGGTTTACCGGGTGCAAAAAGAATGAAGAAATACTACCAAAGGTAAATAACCAAAATTTTAGAGGGAAATTTAAAATTATGAAGAAATAAAAGTAGGACAGTACTTAAGGGAAGGTGAGCAATTTTTTTGAGTAATAACTGTTGACTACCTCTTCTTTTCTCTCCCCTGAAACCCGTTACTCTAAAAACAAAAACCTAAATCTTCTTGTTTGCCTCTGAAACCGACTCAAAGCCTCAGAAATTTCTGAAACCAATATGGCTAAAACATCTCCGAGTAAAGAGATATCATAGAAAAAGAAAGGAAAAAGGCAAATGGAGGAAAGAATAGGAACGGAAAGTCTGCAGAATAAATTGAAAATCATGCCTGGTTCAGTGAAAAAAAATCAGAGAAACTAAGAGAAAAGAAGCAAAAAACTGAGAAAAAGAAAGATACAGAACCCTCACTCCACAAAGGTACTAGTTTTTCTTCTTCAAAGTTTAGGAATAAGTTGCATGAATATAGGTTTAAGAATATCGAGAATGCACCAATCTCTTATGGAAAATTTATTGATTGGAAGAGTTTTGAAGAAAATGTAAAAATCCAAACTAGTTTATCTTAGTACTTTGATGAACTGAAACTACAAGGTTACAACACCTTTAAAAATAGGTCTTATAGTCCAAGTCTGGTTAAAGAATTCTATTCTGGTATTGCTTTGAAAGGAAAGGAATTAATAGATTTTGATGACTATGATGAAGATGGTTTGAATGTTTATCTAAATGGAAAAAAATTTATTATGACTGCTGAAGATTTAGAAAGCTTGCTGAAAATAGAATGTGAAGAAGGTGAATTTGAGTTGCTTGAAAAATAGGATTCGTCCTCATTGTGGGAGATTATCACTGGGATGAAGGAAAAATATTTCTCAAAGAGCAATTATAGACTGATAATCAGTCCTCAAATTAGGATTTTACATTATTTTATAGCAACAAACATTCAAGGCCGAAGTGGAAGCCTTAGCTACATCAGCCTCCAAGACCTTTGGCTAATGGAACATGCCTTTAACAGGGTATCTCTGAATCTGGGAAGATATATGATTGAAAAAATGAGAAGTGCCTGTAGACTTGATAAGGTTAACTTGCCATATGGGAATGTACTTACATCCCTTGTATAGAAGAAGGGAATATGGGCAAAGCGATATGATATGGACTTGGTAAAAACCAGAGATCAAGCTATTTATTATGGCAGCTTGGTTAAAATGGGGTATGTGCTCGATGGAGAAAGGTTCATTAAGACCCCTAAGACTGGTTCAAGAAAAGAACACAGCCTACTTGCTCAATCTGAAGAAGCCTCTTCCAGATACTCGAATGAAGTAATTTTTAATTTGCTCATGAAGATTGATGGTAAGCTAACTGACCAAGGAGAAAAGCTACAGAAAGTTGATGAAAAAATCACTGAGTTGGAAAACAAGCTGAAGGAGAAGGAAAACATGCCATCTGAACTTGTGGTTGCAGACAACTCTTCAACATCTAGCACAGCAAGGTGTTGAAAGTTCAGCTAAGCCAGCAGAAAAATCTGCTCATCAGGTTGAAAGTCATGGCATTCAAGTTGAAGGTTCCACCTACAAATCTGCCAGTCTTGTTCTACAGTCTGAAGACTCTCACCAAGGGGATGATCAGCCAGCCAAGACATTCTCTCTTGAACCTCAAAGCAAAAATGATTCAGAACAAGGGACAAAAGTAGTTGGTTCAGGGACAAAGAAACAACAGGCCTTTCCTCCAAATTCAGAGGAATTTTCCATTATGGATGTCTTCCACCAAATGGTTAAGGAGGGACAAGTTGAAAAAGACACTGTCAGGATAGAAACTCAAAAAGATGGTGAAGATGTAGGAAAAGGGAAGAAACTTGCAACAGCTCTAAGAGTAAAGGCAAAATCTGGGAAAGAAAAAGCCACTGCAGCACCATCAATTGAGGCAAAACTACCAACCAAGGGAAAGAAGACTATGGCCACCAAGACAGCTTTTCTCAAGAGAAGAAAGTCTTCCAGGTTGGTAGAGAGATCCATACCAGTTTCAGCCTCTTTTCATCAGAATCCAATCCCTGTCTCAGACAAGTCCTCATTAAAGTCCTTCCCTAGAAAGTCATCACCTCTCCGAGAGCCCTCTCATTTTCCTCTAAACCCTTTCTATGACAATGAATCCTCACCCTCTGACACATCAAATGAATAGAGGCCCCTTCCTTTGATGCTGACAAAAAAGGGGAGTAGAATGGGTGCAGGAACCAGAGAATAAATTTAAAAAAAAAAGAAAAAAAATGTTAGGGTGGAGGACCCAAGAACCTAGGAAAGAAAAAAAGTAGAATCAGGAGCAAGAACCTAGAAAAACAGGAGATAGGAAGCAAAATTGTCCAGGGGCAATTTCGAAATACTTTTTTATTAACTGTTATTTGTGCCATGGTGGCACTTGAACACTTAAGTTTAATTCTGTTGCTTATATGGTTGTGTGTGAAAAGTGAATGCTGAAATGTCTATGTTGTTTAACTGCTACAAATTGAAGTCTGCTGATATTTTGTTATCTTGGTATTTTTACTATCATGAGCAAAATCTGTTGATGCTATGCTGATATTGATCTACAAGCTGATAAATGATTTTCAATATGGCATTGAGAATATATAGATGCTGTGTATAGAATGTCAATTGAATCATAAAGGGAATAGATAAAATCTGATGACTATATGGTGTTGACAAAACTCTGCTAAATTCGTTATGAAAAATCTATCAACATTCATTGCTGTAAATCATTCCAGATTTCTGCACATGTATATACACATATATAGCCTAAGTGTACAATGTCATTCTCTCTATTTGACAAGAATAAAATTTGCTAGAATAAAAGTAAGCAAAATATGCACACACTAAGGGGGAGCATACACTTAGGGGGAGCAATCCTCATTTTCTGTAGAAAACTGAAAAGAGTAAAAAGACACTATGCTGTTAATCAAGGAATGTTTTGTCATCATAAAAAAAAGGGGAGATTGTTAGCTCTATTAGTTTTTTATGATAATAAAACATTTCCATTTATTTGTGTCTAATACCTTTACTTGAGTGTGCAGGAAAATTAATATATGAAATTAATTAATTAACTTTTCAAAGAGTATGTCAAAAGAAAAAGAGGGATAAAAATAAGAAGATGTAATTGTCTAACAAGGAGGAAGCCTATTGGTGAGATAAGGAAGAATATTGGTTAACCAAGTTTCAAATTGGAGAAATGACGGGCTGAAGAGTTTGAGAAACAGAACCAATTTAGTCGACCAAGTCAGTCTACTAACTGCTCTCTGCCAAGATTTGCAAACTAGAAACAGAATCAACTCAATCGACCAAGTTAGTCGACTAAGAGCTCTCTGTTTGTAATTTGAACCAAAGCACTACAAGATAGATTAACGGCTAGAACTCATCCTCAACTGTTTTCAATGGCCATAAACTGCCAAACTGCCATCAGAGTTGCATTTCCAAGTATAAAAGGTCTTCCAACAATTAGAAACAAGTTTTTGGAAGTTTTGTAAAAGATTTGAGCAATTAAGAGTTGAAAAACCAAAAAATTCTCTCTTCATCTCACTGCACTTAAACGCCCATCCTTTGTATTTGTAATCTGCACTCAAACTGTACCATTTAGGTCAACTTGTGATCATAAGTACTTTCCTCTACCTCTCTTATTGTATTCTTAGAGTGAGGGAGTGACTCTATGTGTTTGTTTCAAGCTAGGATTGCTTGAATGTGTTAAGGTTCTAACTTAGCCTTGAAAAGTTAGTTGTTGGGTTTTGGTTGATCCCGTGAAAAACCATTGTTGTAGGTTGTGGTTGAGCCTTGGAAAATCACTTTGGGGTTTTAGTTGAGCCCGTGAAAAACTAGTGTAAAAAGTTTTGGCTGAGCTTGATAAAAGCCATCGTAAAGCTTGGTGAAAGCTTGTGAATTTCACCAATTCTTAGTGAAGTTGTGGAAAAATCCTTGGTTGGACAATCAAGGTAGTGGATGTAGGTCTTGGACCAAACCACTCTAAATTGCTGTGCATCTTATACTCTTTTTTTATTTTCTTAAGTTTTGGAAATTAGTTTCCAATATTGTTAAGAGCCAAATTGTGTTATTCACCTTCCTTCTAGCACATATTATAGGGACTAACAATGTTGAGGGAGGAGAATTAGTTGATGAGACGTGGTTATGTTGAATGTGCTGGTTCGAATGTCGGGGTGGAGGACTAATTAATGAAACCAGTAAATAGGGATAGTGTTGGTCCGAATTGGGAGAGACTTATCTAGACAAATTCATTACGTAATAAAAGTCTGGCTATGTATCAAGATGTAGGTGAATTTAATGGGTAGTCTTTTGCTACAAATAGGAATTCGTTGGATGTGAGTCCTTTAAACTGTGAACTACCGTTTCTTTTTGATGAGCTGAACCAATCAGGGAATTTAATTAAAGACTCTCAAGCTCAGTTTCATTGGCTGTTGGGTTTGCAAGATTTTGAAATGATTTCCCTAAACCGTTGTTTAGAAGAAAATTTAGGAGAGTCTAGTGAGGAGTTTGATTTGTATGAAGCAGACAGGATTATGGTAGGAATTTGTGGTGATTAATAAGTAGCTCATGTTTGTTTGTGGTGATTTAGATGATGGTGATGCTAGGTTTGGAAGTGACACGGAGGAGGCTATTATTGTTAAAAGGCCAAGAGGTCAACCTTGGGGGGAAAAAAAATGAGTTTTAAAAATAGAATAGGTAATTATAAAGGTGGTAGAGTGTTGAGGAGTAATAAGTGGGCAAAAGATTTATCAGGGGATTTGAATAAGTAGTTGGAGCAATATTTTGCTTCAAATAATAATAAAATGAAAGGTAAAAAAACATGGGAAGTAAGTCAAGTAATAGGTATGACTTTTGTGAATTCAAAGGAGGATTTTATTCAAAGAGTGGCAACATTGGAAGAAGAAGAAAAAGTTGTCCAGATTTAGTTGGTGATTTGGTCTTGTGAGTGACGAGGTATTCTTTTTAGATGGTAATTCTTACTAGGAAATGTACGTGGGTTATGCTAAGGAGAGAAAAAGAGGGCTATTTGAAGGATTATCACTGAAGAAAACCCTATGATTGTGTTCTGGCAGGAAACTAAATTAAAAAATAAGTCTCTTTATTTTTTTGAAAATATTTGGTATAAAGGTAAGATTACGGGATGTAGTGTGGATGCATATGGTCTTTCTAAGGGTTTTATTACCATGTGGCAAGATGAATTGTTTGTTGAGGAGGAACGGTTGATTAATGGCAATTTTATCTTATTGATGGGATGTGTTAATAGTTTAGTAATTGATGTGGTTTTGTTAACGTGTATGCACTAAATGATGTTAATAAGCAAGCGGATCTATGGAAGTTGTTGCTTGAAATTAAGAGAAAGGGATATTTTGTGGTGTGTAGGGGGAGACTTTAATGTAGTAAATTCAACGGATGAATGAATGGACAAGTGTGAAAATAATAGATCAGATTTCTTATTTGCTAAATTTATTCAAAAAGTTGCCTTGATGGATTTACCTATGGTTGGGGGGCAGTTTTGTGAGACCTTGACCTTTATAGACTCGTAGATAGAAGTAAATGCGACATCCCTAATAAGGGGTAATTTCGTCATTTTCTTAGTAAGCTCCTAAAAGTAAGATTTTAAACAATATTATGGCCTAAGTAGGCCTAAGGCATAAATGGATGATTAAATAAGGGTAAAATGACAAAGAAAATAAAAATGATGATGATTTCCACGATAGGGGCAAAATGGTCATTTTTCACCTCGGGGTTAAATTTTTTAGTTTTCATGAACCCGAGCATTTCTAGACCATTATGGACCTTGTCCTAGTGTCAAAAGAGTAAAAAGATTACATAAAGGATTGGAGGAGAACAAGTTAACTTGGGCATTTTGGTAATTTAAATGGAGTGGATAAGCTTGGGCTATAAATATCTCTTTCTTCTAGCAGCTTCTTCTCCCATTTTCTAGCAGCTTCTTTTTCTTCTTCCTTCTTCTCTTTCACGTTGCTTCCAACCTCCATGGAAGCTTGATATGAACCTCCATAACCTCCCTCAAAATAGCTCCACTTTTCATGCTTTTGGTGCACCCTTTCATAAACCCTTGTGCTCTTTCACTCTCTCACTTTAAAACCCTTAGAAAATCCCACTTCCATACTTTCTCTCACTAGCTAGGTGTATAGAGAGAGAAAGAGAGAACTCCCATAATAGCTTAGAAAATTTTTTGGAAAGAATTTCAAAGTTAAAAAGCTATCAAGGTGAGTAGTAAATTGGAGTTGAGTTTAAAGTGTTGAGAATATCTAGTAATTAGATTTTTGAGAGTTTATTTGTTGGGATTGTTATTCATTTAAATGTGATTAGAGTTTTGCAAACAATAGCCATTTAATGGTAGTTGGGAGCTAGTTAAGAATGACTAGTAGAACCTAATTTAGAAAATAGTTTTCGAATAGTATTAATGCCAAGTTGGGGTGATGGTGATGTTGTTGTGCATGATAGGTCCCAAAGAAGTCTCACAGCCTCAATTGGACCATTAGGGGAGTTAGAGTTGGCTAAAGGTTCAACAAGATACCAGTGAGTGAACTTGCATTTCAAAACTGTTTTGAGAATGTGAATGTATTTGTACAATGCCTTTGAATGAGTTTATTCAACTTTTCTTAAAAATGGGTACCTTGGGAACAAGCCTTTAATTATTGTCTTTATATATGACATGTGGCTATTATGGATTCTTGTTCTATGTCATTGTGTTTATATACATATATGTTGTGCATTGATGGCTGACATGGTGTGATAATGATAACCTTGCGTGTGCACGATGTGGGGGATGCACATGCCGGTGATGACGGTGGTGAGGGTGTTAGATGATGAAAGTGCCCGTGTATACGATGTGGGGGGATGTACACAATGGCACTAATTGTGCACGATGTGGAGGGATGCACACGATGACTCCAGCTATGTGCACGATGTGGGGGGATGCACATGAGCTGGATGAGATGATAGTGGTATTAGTATTTATCCATGTATGTATATGTATATATGTTTAAAGAATGAAAACTCATGAATATATGGTTTATGGTTGAATTGCATATGAATTTGGCATGTTGAACTTAGGAAATCTTTATATGTTTCATGTTGGTTTTATCATTTCAGCAAGATGGCCTTTTTCTTGAAAGAATGGAAATATTTCTTTTGTGCTCTGTTTCTCGCTGCAGCAAGAATGATTTTCGCTGCAGCGAGAAACTCTCGGGTTTGGAGGGGTAATGTTGGTCGAAATCTCGCTACAATGAGAAAGTAACTGTAGCTTCTCACTGCAGTGAGAAACTTTTGGTTTTATAGTATAAATTTCGCTACAGCGAGATTCATTCTCACAGCAACGAAAAACTTTCTGTTTTGTTCCTTATTTTGTTCGGTTGCTGACTATTTTCCACTTCTTTGGTACCATAGTTGAGTATGGACTTCTAACATTAAGGAATTAATTAGTTAAGTTTGAAATGAGGAGGTTTGGTGAGAAACCCTCGACCAATTGAGAAACCCTCGTTTGGCTAATAACTTGAATCCTAACTTCGCTGTAGCGGAATATGTTGCAGCGAGAATGCCTTTCCGCTGTAGCGAGGACCTGTCTTTAATTTGACTTGATTCGCATGAATGCTATTAAAGTTTTCACTCTCCAAATCTTTTGTTGAGCATGGACCCTTTTCATAAAGTGATTTACTCATATGGGGTTGACATGAGGGATTTTAATAAGAACTAAAACAAATTGCATTGTTTTGAAAAATGAATACATCATGATTTTGTTAAACATTCCTTTTTGTTTGCTTGTTCCCTTCCTGTTCACTCACTGGGTTTATACTCACCGTTTTCAACTTCATATTTTCAGATCAGGAGGCAGTCGGTAATTAGGTCGAGGTGACCTCGTAGATTCAACTATTGGTAGTTGTCTCGGCATTCAGTAGCTATACAATTGCCCCGAGCCTCTCTGCTGGAAGTCTAGTACTTTTTTGTTGTGTATAGACAAACTTATGTAAATTATTAAATTATATGTTTAGACCATATATGTACACTTTGATTGGTATGCCACTATGAGTTGGCAATGTTGGGTATTATTTTGATCCAAAGTTATAAAATGTAACTTAGCAACTTTTGATGGAATGGTGAACAGTTCATATTAATAGGCTTACTTGGGCTTAGTGGGCTACGTCCATTGGGCTCATGCGTCGATCATGGCCTGAAATTTGGGTCGTGACGACTTGATATTAGAGCCCTAGGTTGTTTAGGTCCTAGGACTTCCTTTGTTGGTCCAGCGGAGTATCGGGTCTTTATGTGGAAACTTTGGTTATGAAGTGTGAACCACGACACATTTTACAACCAAGTGACCGCATAACTTCCCTATCTTAGAAACCACCTTTTTGTCTTAAGTATGATTATAAAATGTGTTTAATAACAGGTTTTTGCTCTTGTCTAGGTAAGAATGCCGCCTTAAACACGAGCTACCGCAAGATGGATGGGGGAGTAAGATGCTCCTGATGAGCTGACAGATAAGCCACGGGTATCCACCCATAGGGGGCGAGGTACATGTGGCAGGGCTACTAGGCCGGTGAAGGCGGATACGCTTGTGAGTAGAGGAGATGAGGGACAGTCTTCGAGTGATGTCGATAGACAACCAGCTAGGGGCATTACCATCGACGACTTGGCGACAGGCCTGCAGGGAGTTAATCGGGTTGTAGAGATGATGGCAGCCAGTATGGACGATATACAGAAGGTAGTGGAGGGAAGACCTACAGTACAAGAATCCTCTGGATGCCTTAACTTTTTTTCCACATGGAAACAAATTGTTGAAATAGTTTAATTGCTGATTTTCAAGATTGCAGGATTAGTATTTTTTCTATGGGTGATAAGCTTACCCTTATCTAATCAATCCTTGCTAGCCTTTTCCTCTACTTCCTCACTTTCTTCCAAATCTTGGCTTCAGTTAAAAAGGAGTTGAAAAATCTAAAGAAACTTTCTAAAGTCAAGGTGGTCAAAGAAGAACAAATTCACTTTTTCGACTAGAATATTATTTGTAATGACAAAGATTTTGGCAGTCTTGGCATTATGGATTTAAGAATAAAAAACAAGACCTTTTTGAACAAATTGATTCTACGTTACACCAAAGAACCTTATAGCTTATGGCAAATAGTGTTGGTCTCAAGTGTGTGCTAGAGGGGGTGAATAGCACTTTAGATTTATTTTGAAGATTGCTTTTGTTCTGAAAGTTCCTTTTTATATGATGAAATTGGAAGGTTTAAAACTTGTAAAGGTTAAAAACACACCAAATAAAGAAAAGGTAAATAGAAATGGACAAAACACAAGTGATTAGAGTCATTCAATCCCCTCGATCTATATCCATTACTTTGATCTCCTAATGAAGAATTTTCAACCCAACTACACTAAACTAGTGGAACTAATAGCTTCCATCAAGCTTTACAAGGTGAGCTTCTACCCAAGCTCTAATCCTTTATAATCAATCTTAGAGTGCTTCTCACACTCTAATCAATCAAGAATAAAGAAGAAAAAGGAATACACGTGATCACCTTTACTAATCTAAGATGAATACAATCAAGCTCAAACACTTTTACAAGAATAAGAATGAAAAATAAGTGTGTAAAAGGAGGTTCTTTGGCTTTTTTTCTCAAAATGTGTTCTAGGTTGCTTATTTGACAGTTGGAGCTTTCTTTTATACTTAGAGACTCAGATTTTTCTGTTATAGATAGTTTCTAGCCATTGTAAGCATGTCTGATGCCATTCTAGCTGTTATTTTATCTTCTAGCATTTAAATTCAAATAGATAGACAGTGTTCCATTAACTAATTAAAGGTAGGCTTTAACCGATTAAGCCTTTTTGGTCTTGCAATGTCTGATAGCTCATTCTATTGTGTTAACCAGTTAAAGATGGTTTTAACCGATTAAAAGCATTTTGTTTTTAGACTTATCCAGCTAATAGTCTTCTTATAATTGGTTAGTCTTTCCTTTAACTGATTGAGGTTTCTCTTCCTTCATCTTTAACCGATTAAGACAAGCTTCATCTAATTAAAAGTTCTTCGAATTTAAACTTCTTCATTTTGGGTCCCTTCAATGGTTAACTTTATTTCAAATTTGGATTTTGGCGCTTGAAGGTATTTCAAGTCTTGTGCTCTAATTGAGTAGCACGCCTCTATTTTTAGCTTTCAGCACCTTCTTAATCAGTTAAGCCTAGTGCTAATTGATTAAGGCTTTTTTGACTTGCTTTTATATAGTGCCCAGCTATGCTTTAACTGGTTAAGGCTCCACGTTAATCAGTTAATGATATTTTGTTTTTACTAAAACATTTCTTTTTTTCCACTTTATTTGATTAACCCATCTTTTAAGTGAGCAAGCTTCTTGACTTGCAATTAATAGTCAATTTTATTAAGAGAATTAAGCTTTATCTTGCACACTTAAGTAGTGAAGTTAGATATTAATAAATAAGAAATGTCTTGTTATCATAAAAAAACATATAGAGTCCACATTTTTCTCTTTTTTTAATGATGACAAAACACTCCTAGATTAAGCGTACAATATCTTTTGTACCATAAAATCTATATGCAGCTTAGGGATTGATCCCCCTAGATATATACTCCCCTTTAATATGTGCATTAAGAAAAATACGGACTTGAAATCTATTCTTGCAAATATAATCTGTATGTATGTGCATAATTTTTCCACAATTATCAACATATATAACCATCAACAACACACAATAGTCCATCAGCATATAACAACCAATATAATAAGCATAAGCATACCACAAGCCATGATAGTTAATAATTCTTAACCACAAAATAGTCAATTCATAGTCATCAGCATAATAACATAAACATAAACCATAAAAACATAAACCAATAGACACATTGTTCTTCCTACCATTTCCTATTTCCTAATTCTCCTTTTTGTCATCATTCAAAAATAAGATCCTACTTAATCTTAATTCCCATTAGAGTTTGAAATGGGTGAAGACTCATCAATACCAAAATGAACCTTCAGGGTTTTAAGGGATGAGGATGTGGATGATTCAGAGGTAGATGCTGAGGATATAGTTTGAGGAGGTCCAAGTTTGGAGGGTGGTTTGACAATAGGAAAATCAGTCTTACAGACCTCTTTTTTTTTTAGAATGAGTCTTGGTTGCCATTGTCTTTTTATTTTTGCCAGAAGATTTCTCGGACATTGAACTAGAAACTATTGCTTTGCCCTTGCTTTGAGTTAGTTGTGGTGCAATCTCCTCTTATTTTGTTAGTGCTAATTGAATTTTGTGTTCTATCTTTTCTTTTACTTTTGCCTGATTAGTTGTAGCTTCCTTAATTATCTTAGAAATGAAATTCAAAGTTGTATCTTTTCAAATTCATCAGGAGATTTCTTATTTGTTTTTGCAGCTTTAAATTCGACTCTATTCAAATTTTCTTTTTCAAAATCTATCTCTCTTTTTTTTGCTTGTTGCTGATCAGTTTTTTTTTTGTCATTTCCTCACATTCTTTGTCCTTGTCAATTCCCATATCTATTTCTGTTTCATGAGCTATAACTTCATCTTGAATCTTTCCTTCATTTTCAGCATTTGCCTTTCCAATTTTATCTTTAGGATCAGAGGCATGAACTTTAAGCAGTTCTATTGCAGTTCTCTCACGTGAAGAACTCTCAACTCTTGCTTGATCTTTGAATATAAGGTTTTCAGCTTCTTGTTCTTTGAAAATTGAGCTCTCAAGATTCTATAGTCTTTCTTCAATTTTCATAATTTTCTCAACTTGGTCATTTAGTTTTTCATCAATTCTCATAAGCAAATTAAAGATCATGTCATTTTGAATGAGAGGCTGACTAACTCTAGAGAAGGGAATGGAGGGAGTTCAGTTCTTGAGGGAACTGGGGTCCCTTTGAGTGTTTTGATACACTCATTTCACTCAAGCTTATATCCTATTTTTTGTAGGCTTCCAAGAAAGATACCTTGATTCTTGCTCTTGGTCTAATCTGCTTGGTACCTAATGCTTTGGATTTTTTTTCTTCTTAACTAGAATGAAGATGATGTTTCCATATAACAGGTTGGTCTTATCTCCTAAGAAAGCTCCCCTTATTCTTCTCTCTATCATGTATTGTGCTACATTCAGAGGGATTTCATATATAGCAGATTCCATCTCCCATGGATACTAAGAACTAACATAGCTAAAACTGCTACTCTTTCCATGCAATGTGGATGTCATGAAATAATGAAAGGTCCTCATTTGTACATTTTTTATATCACTTGCATAACTTTTTGAGGTTATTTTTCTTTTCTTCTTGTGATTAACTCCCACATAGGTGAAGGGTCATAGTTTGGGGGAATTGAAAATCTCCCACTTGATACTTTGTTTTTAACAATTTTCCAATATCAGTAACAATGACTTTAAATTCTTTTCTACACAAAAACAAATTGAGCCCATTCTCCTTGAAATCATTAGGATGTACCAATTCATCTTTATTCAAGGTAATGCTAGAGTAAAACTCCTTAACAAGAGTAAGGCTATAATACCTATCTCTAAAGGTACTTAGACCCTTAATTTTAAGCTTGTCAAAGAACTTAGATAAGTCAGCCTTAACCAAAAGAGGTTTCATTAAAGCTTCCCCAATCAATAAATTTCGCACTTGCTATAGTGGCATTTTCTATTTTCTTATGCCTATCAGCAAGAGCTTGGTTCCTAAATCGTGAGGTTGAAGGCTTACATTTTTCAATGGAAATGCCTTATGTTGCTGCAAGTCCTTTTGTTTTTGGCCCTATTTTTTTTTTTTTGCTTTCCCTTTTTGTTTCAGTTGGTGAGTTTAGCAATTACCTTTTTTCTTGGGTGGTAGGGTAGAAGAATCCTTAACTGGCCTTTTTTCTTCACCCTTGTCTGTAACTTTGCTAGTGGGAGAGGTTTTGGCCATTGAATTTGTTGATTCTAGGTTTAGGGTTTTTCGAGTTAACTTAGAACTAAAGAGAGAGAGGATGGATTTTAGAAGAAATTTGGGTGTTTAGGTTTTGATTTTGGATTGTGGGTTTTCAAGAAGCTTAAGAGTTTTGAAGTGTGGTTTGTAACCGATTAGGCCACGTTTTGAGTGGGTGGTTTTCTCGTACCTCTTATTTTTTCATTTTTTTGTCAGAAATTCCCATGTAATAGTTTTTTCATCATTTAAGGTGCTTTAATTAGTTAGAGTAGGCTTTAACCGATTAAAGTGCTACTAACTTAGAACGTTTCTAATAACCATAATTGCTTTAGCTAGTTAAGAGAATTTTTAACTAATTAACTTCTCATTGACTTGGGCCTATTACTTCAACACAAAATTACTCTAATTGGTTAAAGGGAACCTTAACTAATCAATGTAAATCTTGTCTTCCTTCTAAGGTCTCTTTAACTAATTGGAACATTTTCTAATTAATTAACACAACAAATAAAATCAAACATCATACAATATATCATCAACAACATGTTTAATTTAACTCAATCAGAATTCATTAGCATCATTATTCCTAATTCTCTTCTAATCCTACAAAATTAGTCTTCATATAAGGGTTTTGTGAAAGTATCAGTTAATTGATGCAAGGTATTTATAAATTCTATTTTAACATCACCCTTAAGCACATGATCTTTAATAAAGTAATGTCTAATTTCAATGTGCTTAGTCCTAGAGTGTTGAATAGGATTTTTAGAAATATTTATGACACTTATGTTGTCATAGAAAATAAGAGCATTATGCATGGACATCCCAAACTCATTTAGTTGTTGCCTAATCCATAATATTTGTGCACAACAACTACCTAGTGAAATATATTCAGCTTTAGCAGTTGAAAGAGCAACTAAATTTTGTTTCTTGCAAGATCAAAAGACACGCATGTTCCTAAAGAATTGACAAGTGCCACTAGTGCTTTTCCAATCAGTTTTACTACAAGCAAAGTTAGCATCGAAAGTGCCAAGAAGATTAAAAGATGATTCTTTTAGATACCATAAGCCTAACCCTTAAGTATCCAAGAGATATTTAAAAATCCTCTTTACTGCAGTCAAATGTAATTCCTTGGAATATGATTAGAATCTTGCACATAGGTCAAGACTAAGCAGAACATTAGGTCTACTTGTAGTTAAATAAAAAATGAACCAACCATACCTTTATAAAGTTTTTTATCTCCTTTTTTTCCTTTAACATCCTTGTCAAGCTTTGCGGAAGGACTTATAGGAGTTTCAATTGATCGCAGATTCATCACACCAAATGTTTTTAACATTTTCTTAGTGTATTTTTCTCAGTTAATGAATATTCCATCCTTACATTTCTTGGTTTGTAAACCTAAGAAGAGTTTTAGCTCTCCCATCAAGCTCATTTCAAATTTACCCTACATTTTCGTAGCAAAATTCTCACACAACTTTTCATTAGTGGCACCAAATACTATATCATCAACATATATTTAAACCACAATCAAATCATTTTCATTTTTATTTATGAGAGAAGTATTATCCACACTCCCCTTAGTGTATCCTTTTTCTATTAAAAATTTTGAAAGTCTTTCATACCAAGCTCTAGAAGCTTGCTTCAATCCATATAAAGCTTTATGCAATTTATAGACATGATCAAAATTTTCAAAATCTTCATAACCAGGGGACTATTCAACATACATTTCTTAGGCAATAAAGCCATTTAAAAATGTACTTTTGACAACTATTTGAAATAATTTAAAGTTCATGAAATAAGCATAGGCAAGCAAGAGTCTAATTACTTCTAATCTAGCTACAAGAGCAAAAGTTTCATCATAATCAAACTTTCCTTTTGATTGTAGCCTTGAGTAAATAACCTTGCTTTGTTTCTTACCACATTTCCTAACTCATCTAACTTATTTTTAAATACCTATTTTGTACCAACAATTGGGTAGTTGGTTGGACTTAAAACTAAGGTCCAAACCTTGTTCCTTTCATGGCTTTTATCCAACTCTTTTGCTTTTTAGCTTGGTCAAAGTTTTTTTGTTCCACCTGTAATATGAACACTAAATATTCACAAGTCTCCCTTAGTCCTTTTCTAGTTTTGACACCTTTTGAGGGATCACCAATAATTTGTTCTTGAGGATGATTTCTTACAATTCTCTAGCTTCTAGGAAAATCATTATGCTAATTTTCAGTTCTATGCAAGTCCTCTAAAGGTGGTTCTTCTCCATCTTTCTCCTTTGAGTTCTCTCCATCATCTTCTTTTGTGGTCCAAGCTCATCTTTTCCATTTTTGTCTCAATATAATTTGCATCATTATCATTAAACACTACTTTTCTTTGCGTAGCATTAGAGTTCAATGCATAACCTAAGAAAATAGCTTCATCACTTCTAGCATCAAACTTTCTTAAGGTATGTTTTCCATTATTTAAAACAAAGTATTTTCATCCAAAACTTCTTAAACGTGAAATGTTCATTTTCTCCCTTTATAAAGCTCATGAGGGGTTTTAGAAATCATAGCTCTAATGGAAACTCTATTGAAAATATAAGCTGCTATGTTCATAGCTTCAGCCCAAAAATATTTTAGCAAATTGTTTTCACAAAGCATTGTTTTAACATTTCTTTTAAAGTCTCATTTTTTCTTTCAACAACTCCATTTTGTTGTGGAGTTCTAAGACCTAAAAAATTGTGCTTAGAACCATTTTCATTGCAAAAGATTTCAAAATTAACACTTTCAAATTCACCACCATGGTCACTTTTAACATTAACAATGATAAGACCTTTTTATTTTGCACTATTTTACAATGTTTAGCAAAAGTAGACAATGCATCATCTTTGTGAGCAAGAAAATAAACCGATGTATATCTTAAATAATCATTAACAATAATAAAGCCATATGACTTACCTCTTAAACTAGTGACATTAATTAGTCCAAACAAGTCAACATGCAATAGTTCAAGTGGTCTAAAAGTTGAGATCACCTTTTTTTATTTAAATGAACTTTTAACTTGTTTCCCAAATTGACATGCATCACAAACTTTGTCATTTTCAAAAGTCATCTTAGGAAGTCTAATGACTAGATATTTTCTTAAAAGTTTTGAAATAGTGTGCATGCTAGCATGTCTTAATCTTCTATGCCACAACCAAATATCACATACATCATTGGCCATATGGCATGATTCATTATTAGGCTCAATTTCTTTAAGAAAGATAACATACATGTCCTTAATTGTTTTGCCAATAAATGCAACTTTGTTAGTGTTAGCATCAATCACTTGATATCCATGGGAATTAAAACAAACTTTAAACTCTTTATCACAAAGCTGACTAAGGCTTAGTAAATTATGCCTTAGACTTTTAACAAATAAAACATGCTTGATTTGGATTTGAGAAATGTTACCAATGGTTCCAATTCCTTAGATAATGCCTTTGGAGTCATCACCAAAGGAAACACTACCACTCTTTTTCCTATCAAGCTTTGTAAATAATTTCTCATTGCTAGTCATGTGTTTTGAGCAGAGACTTTCCAAATACCAAGGCTGTCTTTCCTTTGATTGAGCTTCAAAACATTGATCCTTTTGCTCTTGCTCAACCTACCAAATAAATTTTTAGTTTTGCTTTAGAGGTACCCATACTTTGATTAGTCATTGAGGGCTAGCAAGCACATGAGATCATTTAGGCACCCAAACCAATTTGGTTTTGGGAAGGTTACTTCCATTATGATAGTAATGATAAGAGAAATGACCTCACTTGCCACACACATAACAACAGAGTGAGGATGCATTACTTTTCTTTCTAAAAATTGTAATTCCTTTTGGTTTCTCTTCAGTTTTCAATATTTTGAGATTTCTTCCATTGAAGCTTTGATAGCAACATTTTCATCCATTACCTTTTGCAAGGCTATGTTTTTGCTCTCCAATTCCAACTTTAAGAGTTCAAAATCTGTTTTGGAATGTTCAAGTTCAATTTGAAGCATATTCCTTTGATCAAAAACATAATTAAAATCATGTTTGATTTTTTTCTAATTCATCATGCAATGTTATAGCTTTCTTCCTCATAGTTTTATATTTCAATGCAAGCTTTTCAAATTCAGCATATAAGCAATCATGCTCATCTTGAAGTTCATCATAAGAAATATCACAAAAGTTAGTTGTTACCTCAAGTTCTTTTTCTTTTGCCATTAAACATAAGTTTGCTCTTTTTTCTAATTTTTTTCCCTGAACTTGAAGAATCACTGTCAGACCAAGTTGCTACCAACATTTCTCTTTTTGGTTTCTTCATTTTCTTTGAAGATTCTTCCATGAGAAAATGGCATTTGGATTTGAAATGTTCAGGTTTTTTTGCATTCGAAGTAAACCATTTCATCCTTTTTGCTAAGATCACCCTTAAGCTTGACTTTTCGTGAAAGACCTTGATTCTTCTTGTAATTCTTTTGTCGTATCCTTCTACCTTTTTGCCCCATGAGCTTTTTGAATCTTCTAACCATCGTGGCTAACTCTTCATTACCATCACTTAACAAATTTTTTAGTTCCTCCTCAAGTGTGCTGATTTTTAGAGCAAGATTTTTCTTTTTCTTTTTAGCTTCTTTCTTATCCTCATCTTTTTCTTCTTTCATTTCAAGTTCATGTGTGAGGAGTGAACCACATATTTCATCAAGAGCAACTACATTAAGATCTTGAGCCTCCCAGATGGTAGTGACTTTAGGTTTTTAGCTTTTTGGGAGGCATCTAAGCAATCTCTTAACTAACTTATGTTTAGGGATGGTTTTGTCAAGTTGATTGAGCTTATTTGTAATATTGGTAAACCTATCAAACATGATAAATATGTCATCAGTTGGTTCCATTTTAAACATTTCATAGTTATGGGTGAGTAAAGCAATTTTGGACTCCTTAACTTGAGAAGTCCTTTCATGGATGACTCTAAGTTTTTCTCAAATTTCTTTGATTGTGGCACAACTACAGATTTTATTGAATTCATTGGGAGTCAATGCACAATGGAGAGTATTAATAGCTTTAAAATTGGTCTGAACCTTTTTTACTTCTACTTTAGTCCACTCTTCTTTTGGCTTGGGAATTCTCTCTCTCATGACAAAACTAAGTGCGGTGGGAATATAAGATCCTCCTGTAACCACATTCCACTTTCATAATCAAGATCTCTAATATAAATAAACATTCTAGTGCTCTAATAGGCATAATTTGATCCATCAAATAGAGAAAGCCTATTTGTGGATTGACCCTTCAATAACAACAGACTTTTGAAATGTGATTTGTATCTTCCCTAAGGATGTTAAGCTTTAATTTTGAGGGTTAAACTCTGATACCACTTGTTGGTCCCAATGTGTGCTAAATGAGGGTGAATAGCTTTTTAAAATTACTTGAATACTGCTCTTGTTTTGAAAGTTCCTTTTTATATGATAAAATTGGAAGGTTTAAAACTTGTAAAGGTTAAAAACACTCCAAGGAAAAAGGAGGTAAAGAGAAGTGGACAAAGCACAAGGGTTTAGAGTGGTTCGATCCCTTTGACCTATATTCATCACCTTGATTTCTTGATCAAGGATTTTCAACTCAATTTCACTAAACTAGTGGAATTAACAACTTTTACTAAGTTTTTACAAGGAGAGTTTCTATTTAAGCTTTAATCCCTTACAATCAATCTTAGAGTACTTCTCACACTCTAATTAACCAAGAATAAAGAAGAAAAAGGAATACATGTGATCACTCTTGTTGATCTAAGATGAATTTAATCAAGCTTAAACACTTTTATCAGAATAAGAATGAAAAATAGGTGTGTAAAAAGAGGTTCTTTGGCTTTTTGCTTACAATGTGATCTTGGTAGCTTCTCTCTTGTTTCTTTGATCGTTGAAGCTTCCTATTATACTCAAAGACTCATATTTTTCTATTAGAGATAGTTTCTAGCTGTTGTGAGCATTTCTGATGCCATTTTAGCCATTATTTTGTCTTCTAGCATTTAAATTCAAATAAGCAGACAATGTTTCATTAATTAATTAAAGGTAGGCTTTAACTGATTAAACCTTCTCTATTTTGCACTGTCTAGCAGCTCATTCTACTGTGTTAACCGATTTAAGATGGCTTTAATTGATTAAAAACATTATGTTTTCATACTTCTTCAACTAGCAGTCTTCCTTTAATTGATTAGTCCTCCCTTTAAGTGACTGAGGCTTCTCTTCCTTCTTCTTTAATTGATTAAAACAAGCTTCAACCAATTAAAAGTTATTCGAATTTGAATTTTTTTCATTTTGGCTCCCTTCAGTGGTTAACTTTATTTCAAATTTGGATTTTGGCACTTGAAGGTACTTCGGGTCTTGTGCTCTAATCGATTAACCACATTCCTTAACAGATTAGTACGCCTCTGTCTTTAGCTTCCAGCACCTTCTTAATCAGTTAAGCTTTGTGCTAACTGATTAAAGCTTTTCTGCCTTACTTTTATATAGTGCCCAACTATGCCTTAACTGGTTAAGGCTCCACATTAATCAGTTAATGATGTTTTGTTTTTGTTAAACCATTTCTTCTTTCCCACTTTAATTGATTAACCCATCTTTTAAGTGAGTAAGCTTCTTGATTTGCCTTTTATCCTCAATTTTATTAAGGCAATTAAACTTTATCATGCTCACTTAAGTAGTGAAGTTAAACATTAATAAATAAGAAATGTTTTGTTAGCATTAAAAACATATAGAGTCAACAGATGGTGTTTTAAAAAAGAACCAATTTGACTCTTTAGCTTTTTTACCTCTTATCCTTTCTCGTAAGTCCTTAATTTTGAAACACAACATGGTTATCTCAATTCTTGTTTTCTCGCTTAGTTTCAATTCTAATATCATATTCTAATATGATTAATGACTAAATAGTTGTATTATTTCCCTCCATTTTCCTTGAATCTTTACACTAACAATCAATAAAACTGGGTTTGTTGTGGAGTACAACTCTTGGTTGGACAACTTTTGGATATGGCATATTAGTTTTAGAAGAAGAGTTTTTAATTGGGAACTACAACAATGGGAGGAATTTATGTCTTTGATTAGCATAATGCACCCCAACAAATCGAATCATGACATGATAGTTTAGAAGGAAAGGACTTTTCCTAAACTTTCTACTCCTCAGTGTGGCAACCTCAGGGCATTCGGAAATTAGTGGTCTAGGACTACACCACCTAAGGTTGAAATCTTTCGTTGACAGGTTATCTTGGAAAAGGTAGCCGTAGAGTTAGAATTTGTGAAAAAAGGTATCTGGGATAGGAACTCTATTATATGCTTCTTTCACAACCATGACATAAAAACTGTCTCACACTTATTTCTTTAAAGTCTTTATTCCTAAAAATTTTGGATGATGTGTTGCAACCTTTTGGGAGTGAATGGGAAACACCAAGGGATGCATTCTCTTTTTTCCTTTGTCGGCAACATGCCTCCCCTTATCAAATAAAAGAAACTTGGAAAATGCTCTTCTATATCATTCTTTGGTCTATTTGGCTTTTCAAGAATGACATTACTTTCAAAAGGAAGCATTTTGACCAACTACAACTTTTTGACATCATCAAGGTTCATCTAGCCATTTGGTGTGAAGGTAAATGGCTCACTGTTTCTACCTTAATTAGTGAATTTCTATTGAATACTTCATCATATTGACAGTAACAAGGAATAAGACAAATCCTTGATTTTTGTCCCCTTGGTCTCACCCCACGATTGGTTGTATAAAACTTAATGTGGATGAATTCGCTGTTGGAAATCCAGGCCTTACGTGATTGTTCAGACTCCATAAAAGGGGTGCTCTCAAAATCCATTGAAGTTGAAGACTCCAACCTTGCTGAATTCATGGCAATTAAGGAAGGTCTCGCTTTCTTCGTCTTCTCGTCTTGGATTACATCTCATTCCCTTATTATTGAAAGTTACTCCAGAAACAATATCCTTTGAGCTAATAATAATCACAATATACCTCAGAGAATGAGATACGTTTCCAATCACATTGAAATTTAGAAGACTAAAATCTCAAGCTCATTATTCAATCACATCTTTAGAAAGGCTACTCCCTTGAGAATGGCCTTGTTAAAGCAGGGGTGCTACACACAAAAGACTTTTCTGCTTTTTAATTAATAAGGTTGCGATAAAGGGATCTTGTTGTAATGTTCCCTTGATCTTTGGTTTTGAAATTGTAGCTCTCTTTTCATAATCTAAATAAAAATCTCTTTGCACGCATGCACGCACCATCTCATACGTATGCATGCTTGTGATTAATTACAAAGGTGTTATTTTTTTTTCTCAGTAATTGGAAAGGTCATATGATCTCATGCTTATTTAGTTTTCACTCTCTCCGACTAGAGAGGAGAAGCCTAGCCATTTATGTGGTCGGGAACCATTTTGCTGGAGTCCTTGAACACGAAAGTCTTCGCATAAGAAAAGAGAAAAAATGCAAAGGTCAATGCTCCCAAGTATTTTTTTATTTTTAATTCAAGTCTTATAATTCAGCAAGTGGCCTTCTTTTGAATTTGACAACAATGTTGAAACTTGAAAAAGATCTCGTTAAATTTCTCGGTACGTACAAGCAACTGCTTTAATATCCTGACTGACTCGTTCATGTCCACTCCTTTACTTTCTCATCCCTTCGTCTTTATCTGTCTTTTGCATGCAAAAGGCTGCTACCAACTGTGTCTGTATATATATATATGAGAAAAAGGAAGCAGCCGGTTCCCACCTGGCCCATGATGTAAAAATTTTTGAAGTAGGGGCAGATAAAAACAAATAAAATTTTTTTTTTCTACCTATACCTTGAGATTACCATTTTAAAGTTAGATTACATTTCATGCACTAAAAATCAAAGTACTTAAAAGTTTGAAAAAAATTAAGGCATTAAATTACGTACCTTCAGTATTAGCTTGATTTGAAACTGTACATAATTGATATTAGTTAATCTTGGTTGTCAAGTTTTACTTGATCTAAGTCAATTTAATTAGCCTCAATCTAAAGAATGAAACCGATTGAAGTTTCTCTTTTTTTTTTTTCCTTTATCAGTAAATTAATTAAACTTATCCCAAAGGAAGATTTAGGTTTATTGCTATTTCAGTTCATTATATTTACCAACCATCAAAGGTTGTGTGTATATATAGATATATATATATCACATGTATTCATGTCGTTTCTTTATTTTTTTTCCTTTTATTTCTGCTAATTTACTTTTTTATTTCTTTTTTACATAAAATTTAAAATAAATAATTTTTTTAATCCTCGAAATTAGGACTAGATTATAAATTATAAGTAAATCTCGTGCACATATATAGTCTTTCGCTCTGTACTCAACTTTCTAAATCAGTCAAATTTGTATTCCAGCATTTATATCTACTTTGAAATAAAACTGAAAAATTGTATGTATGCGTGTTCATGGAAATTAAGTTAACAAGTCTTGAATCAATGAGTCAATAAGTACTGAAATGGGGCCTCCAAAGAAAGCGACAGGAGAGACTAATTCATTGCATGTAAAGTTGTATCAAATATTCTGGAGTGCTCAAAGTCGATTTAAGGATTTATACATCAACATCAGATAGCCCTTGTTATTCAGAAAGATAGCCCTTGTAAGGGTGGGTCGCTCATTGCTGTGCCTTCAAAATTATGATTATCAAATAAATTTTAAACTTTTCTTATACAGAAAGATTAATAATCTTATTGTAGTTATTAATTGATTGAAGTTCTTAGATTTTATTGTTGTACTCTTGTTATTATATATGTAGACTAGTCATCGTGGAAATCATTTTGCTAATCTCATGTATTAGCTAAGATTAGGTCATGAGATTGGTACTCTGCCATATAGCATATTCACTCACATACACACATATAACATTTAATGTCTCATATATTATACATACACACACATATATGATTTATATATATAACATTGCATTTAATAATTATGTCCAGCTTTAAAATTTTTTAAAATTGGCATAATGGTCAAATAATTCTCTAAATTATTCAAGAAAATTTAGATAAGTTTTAATTATTTTATTAGGTTCAATCAAACTCCTATATTTTTATTTTGAGTCAGATAAGGCTAATGATTGACTAATTGTTATTAATCAAAATACTATTTATCATTTTATATTCGCATGGCATTGACATGATGTTAATGTGGAAGGTGAAAATGTAACATAGTCATATTATCATGCCAAATTAGCATATCATGTTACCATTAATTGTAATAAACTACATCATTATCAATTATAATATATTAGTATATAACGCCAGTGCCATATGGTATAAAATGACAAATAGATTTTGACTAAATCAATTATTAATGATAAGAGTTTAATTAACTCAAAATAAAAATATAAAGATTTATTTGGTTCAAAATAAAAGTATAAGGGCTTAATTGAATACAATAAAAGTATAAAGACTAATTTGAATTTTTTTAAAAAATAATTTAAGAGCTTTTTTTGATATTATGCATTTAAAATTGAATGATTTAACAACTTATAAGATTTAATCGCTTATAATATGGAGAGAGAGTGGAAGAAGGAAAAAAATAAGATTAAGAGAGATAGAGACAGTGGAGGAGTATAAAAAATTTACTATATATGCATATAAAAAACCGAGCATTTATTCTCTACTCAAAAGGTTTACGTTACATTATCTTTTTCAAATTAAATAAAATAATAACTTCGATGATGTACTTTATGTTATTAACATTGTAATTAATTTTTTCAATCAGTTCAATTACGTGCAAAAGCTAAATGATTAATTGACAATTGGTCGTACAGGACTTATCGCTTTGGAGGTAATAATTGATATATTTATTATAACTTAGATCACAGCTTGAAAACTGCATCCTTTTAATTCTTCATCCCAACGGATCAATAATAATAATTAATGATAGATCAAATTTTAAATTACCTCTGACCTGCATATGACTATTAACAATATTATATGGTTGGTATAGGTATGTACCCTTTAAAGATTAAACTAAGATTAATCTAATAATATGAGATTTACTCAAATTATATCAGATATATTGAAACATTTACTCAAATTCAGATAGCCAACAAAGCATTACTCAGAATGAATTGAAACCAATTATTAGAGGTCAACTTTTTTGATCCCGAGGTTGGTATTGCAATTACTTATAAGCGGGGTTGAATTTCCCCAGCTCATGAGTCTCGTTGCTTACAAAGCCAACTCTACTCTTTTAATAAATGGAGAACTTGCATCGAGGATTTTATTCATTTTGAGCCTTAGGCATTCTCATCCTTACTAGTTGAGTTGCAACATAATGTTGCACGTTGTAAAAAGGGCATATTTAGGGTATTGGGGGTATGTATGCACATATATATACATGCATATGTATATGTATATATAGACATTTTACGTATATAATTTGATTAAATGGGTATTTGCATAATATTTACTAAAATTAGTCAAATATTATCTTAACAAAAATATTATATTGATGCATTGTTTTCATCATATTCAAAATGAGATCAAGTCTAGCTTTCTTGTAAGGTCTAGCCTTTTTTCTTAAAAAATAAAGAAAATGCTAAATAGAAAAAAAAAAAAAAGGTATGAATAGTCGGACCAGAGGCATCAAGTCTTTATTTTTGAAGTGGGTATTATTATTGTTAAGTCACATATTCTGTAATTATTTCTATTTTCCTATTTTTGAAACAAATTAAGCACAAATCCCTAATAATTTTAATACATGACACAGTCCTTACATGCTAAAAGCATATGAGACTGATATCCCTCCCATTGTCACTAATCATTGATAATATTGTACTTGTGATATCTTTTTGGCATGTCTATCCAATTTGCGATCACGTTTTTCAAAATCATGGACGAAGGCATATGTACATCACTGCAGAAGAAAAGGTTGAAACGATCACTTGAAGTATACATAAGCAAATTTGGGTGGCGCTGTGTTTTTCTCACTCTTTGAAAATCTAGCCTTCTTGCAAAGTCTTCTCTCTAATCTCCCCATTTTCCTTTAGTTTCTAGGAAATGATATAAGTGTGTAACTATTCTATACCAAACACAACTATAATAAATCATTAATGTCCTCTAGTGTCATATATATGTTTGTAATTTTACACTCCATTACCGGTATATAAAAAAAAAACCATAATTTTCATAATCTCATCATCTTATTTTAAATAATAATAGTAGTTCAAGTCTTTTCCAATTAATAAAAGAATGATGTCTAATGCAGAACACTTTGTCGTTTCTTCACTTTATTTTCAGATATTTTGCACAAACTCTGACTCTACCTACTATAATAAAGGATTAATTCTTGAACAAGTTTCAACCATAAAATCAATAGTTTTAACTTTCTTGACATGTATATAGAAATTTCTTCAATTGGAATTCTAGGAAAATGAGTTAGCAAATTTCTTTCCAAGGAAAAGAATTGAGAATTTGGAGCTAGACTTTATCTTCACATAACAATTTTATAAAACTTGTTCTATAAACATGTGCCTTTTGAAGAATGCTGTCTGCTTGAATCTTAAAAGAATGACATAGCTTCTTAATAAGTCTCTGAACCCCATCCTCAATTAGACTTCTTTTGTATACATATTAAAAAGAAAACTCTTAGGAGGGTGACCAGTCATTGCCGCTAGATGAATTTAATCAGGCAAACCAAAATAAAATACAAAAAAAAGAAAAAGAAAAAGAAATATAAATAAAGAGAATGACGTGGTATCAGAAGGCACCAGCTAGATTGACACCATCATTGAATTGGATTCTACTAGTACGTTAAAGAGGTCAACTGCATGGCCAAATGAAAGCAGAGTTGGGTTATCCCCACCGTTAAGCCCTACAAACCCTAAGGCCCCCACTCTTGGAAAAACGAAGCTCCGGTCACCGGAGGTAGTAAAAAAAGGGCTTTGGCTAAACTTTGACCATGAACCAATCCCCATGTGACTTTTGTAAGTACGAAACTTCAACGAATGGTAGCATAATTTGACATTAGGTGGGGACCCTTCGCTGCGGCTAAAAGCGCTCTCTCTCTCTCTCTTTATCTTGATTCTTTGCCTATGCCATGTCATCTAAAGGAGTTGAAGTTGAATTCTTCTATACTGTTTTGTTCAATACATATAGGAGAAATAAATTAAATGCTCTTCTTGTTTCTTTTTGTTTAATACAAGTTGATTGGGTTTTGTTGATATTGTGTTTTTGAGTGTGTAATGATAGGAAGCCATTGTTTTTGAAAATTTTTTTAAAAGGAGTCAAATACAGCAGCCTCTCTATAAAAGAAGAGGAAACTTGGTTGGTTTCAGGGAATTGACAGATTACAAGAGGGAAAAAAGAAAGAAGAGCTATGGAGGAGGATTTGATCAAGAGATCTGATCATGGAGGTGCAGTGAAGGAAGAGAAGAGAGCTGATTCTTCTGGGGATGAAGAAGCTGCTACAGGCAGCAGAGAAGAGGTTGTTGCTAAGGTGAAAAAACAGTTTCTTCTCTTTGGATTATAGTTTCATGGCTTTCTATGTTCAGTTGGCTGATGCCCAGTTTCTTACTTGGTATACACAATAATTTTCACCTTTTCTCCCCAAGCTTTTCAACAGAGTTTAGATTATTTAAGTCCTCAGGCTTTAAAAATGATCTGCCTCTTTGACGAACTCTTCGAGATAAAAAGTTTGGCCTTTTTTTTTTTTTTTTATCTTTTTTAGTTTTGCTATACACAAAAATTAAGTTTTCCTTTGTTTTTTTTGCATGTTATTTCAGGTAGGAAATAAAAGAGTATATCGTGAGGATGATGATAGGAAGCCATCTTCACCTGCACAAAAGGATTTAAGCAGCAGCAAACAGGTAAACGAATTAAAACCCTGCTATATAGTTATGGTTAATATTCAAAAATAAGAGGAAGAAGAAGAAAGGCCTTTCATGGATAGTTTTTCTATCCTGTAAATTTTTATGATAACAAACTGATTGAAAATTACAAAAGTTTTTTCTCTAGTAATCGTATCATTCCATATGATAGATACTAAGGTACATGTTACGTTATCTATAATTCTAAACAAGAAAATACAAATACCTTGTACATTATCCAAAACGATTACTAATATTTCTGATCCTAGTTTACTCTCTAAGGGACATCTTGCGCCCCAATCAACATTTATATATGTTTGAATGCCTTTAATTGTACAAGAAAACGACTTATTGGAATCGAGCAATGCTTCTGAAAGGGATAGAGGCAATTGCCAAGTTGCCAACAAGCAAGAATTGATAGACTTTCCTGATGACATTAACAACAATCAAATATAAAAATCTGTCACATCGAAACATTTGGCTCATTAGTTGATACATGATTCTTTATTTAAAAAAGTAGAGTTCGAATCCCTTTTTCTCAATTATAAAAATTAAAAATAAAAAATAAAATAGAAATCTGTCCAATATATAAAAAGTCCTGCATGCCAAATTGACCAAATACTGTTTTTAGCATTCTTTTTCTCTAAACCCTTGATTTGTAAGATTTTGACCATAATTATGCTATGGTCAAGACACACGGTGTCTAGAAGTCTTCCTTTCTTAGCTTTACTTTTCCAATTCATTTTCTTATTTATAGATTCAAGCTTTCCTTGCGATATAAATCTGTATATTATTATTGTAGTATCTTGAATCCCTCCTTCCAGTGTAGAAAGATTAGCTAGGATCTGAAGAAGTAGGTGGACTCTAGTTTTGTGTATTAATTATCTTCTTTATAGACTTGTTCTTTTAATAGTTAATCTTCATTCCTTTTCTGCTAACTTATAACTTATTTACATAGGTGTCTATAAAAGCTGATACTCAGAGATTCTCAACAGAACCTGACTCCATGGCATCTTCTTCAAGTCGAAACGAGCAGGTTAGAATTTGTTTCATTTTTGTTTTTTGCTCAATTTCATCTTCTATTCTTGCTTATATGGTATAATCTTTAACAAATTAAGGTATTAAAATTTCATTTTTAATATTAGTCATCTAATATCCATCTCAAATTAGATTCTCACATCAAGTCTTTTCTTTTTCCTTTTTTCACCATAACATATATATCAAGAAATGATTGATCTGGTTTTTGAACACATGCATGCATGACAGTAACTCCCTCTAGGACAAGGACAATTTCTTAAAGCTTTTA
This sequence comes from Theobroma cacao, assembly GCF_000208745.1. Lineage (NCBI taxonomy): Eukaryota > Viridiplantae > Streptophyta > Magnoliopsida > Malvales > Malvaceae > Theobroma > Theobroma cacao. The sequence goes on from NC_030852.1 coordinate 17,433,362, forward strand.
TAAAGTAAACAGCTTAAATAAACGTGTAAGATCTTAGAATTGCGAAAGAAAGAAAAAGAAAACACACACACATATATACCTTGGGAAAGTTTTAATGACAAATTTTGCAGATGCATATGCAATGAAGACCTTTTGATTAAATCCAGGTTTTTTTTTTTTTGTGTGTGTATTTCTGGCTATAGGATTCTCAGCTTGAATCTGCCAAAGCTGAGATGGGAGAGGTGAGAGAAGAAAATCAAAGACTAAAGATGTATTTAAATCGAATAATGAAGGATTATCAGAGTCTACAAATGCAATTCTATGACATTGTTAGACAAGATGCGAAGAGATCCACAGCTACAACAAACAATGATCATCAAGAAGTCGAAGAACCTGAGCTTGTTTCTCTTACCCTTGGAAGATTTTCAAGTGATTCAAAAACGGATGATAAGAACAAAACATCTAGCCAAGGAAAAGAGGATGAGAGAGGCAAACAAGGTTTATCTCTTGGCTTAGATTACAAATTTGAAGCATCCAAGTCAGATGTAGATGAGCCAAATCCAAGCCCCACGAACAGCTCTCAAGAACCCAAGGAAGAAGAGACCTGGCCGCCAAGCAAAGTTCTCAAGACAATGAGAAGCGGAGATGATGAAATTTTGCAACAAAACCCTGTCAAGAAAGCTAGGGTTTGCGTGAGAGCCAGATGTGATACTCCAACGGTTAGTATTACTTATTTACATTCATTAAGCTAATGAATGTCATGAAGCTTTGAGAACTAGGGTTTTAGCCTTGTCAGTTTAAATAGTGCATTCATTCTTTTGTAGTCCATGATTATGAAACTTTATTATAATCTTTAAGAATCAAATTAGTAAGAAGAGTTTTCATTTATACAGATGAATGACGGATGCCAATGGCGGAAATATGGACAGAAGATTGCAAAAGGAAATCCTTGCCCTCGAGCATATTATCGTTGCACTGTTGCACCTTCATGCCCAGTGAGAAAACAGGTAAATATATTCAAATAGGTGATTTTTAAACTTAATTTTATCACAACCAAATCTGACTTGTATGTTCTTAGCCATTAAAGGCTATATTAAAATTATTTCCTCTCCTACCTTATTAACATGTTAATTTGTTTGGAATTTCAGGTGCAACGATGTGCTGAGGACATGTCTATCTTAATCACAACCTATGAAGGAACACACAATCATCCACTTCCAATGTCAGCCACAGCAATGGCTTCCACCACTTCTGCAGCCGTTTCAATGCTTTTGTCTGGCTCATCATCGAGCTCACAGCCAGGTTCCAGTATTCCATCAACTGCCAACACCATCCCTGCTAATCTCCAGGGACTCAACTTTTATCTATCTGATAACTCAAATTCCAAGTTCTACTTGCCCAACTCTTCACTATCAGCTTCCTCATCACACCCAACAATCACTCTTGACCTTACTTCAACGCTATCCTCATCGTCATTTCCTTTCAATAAGTTTTCTTCAGCTTATTCCACAACTGCAAGATATCCTTCTACAAGTCTCAGCTTTGGTTCTTCAGAGTCCAACACAGTGTCTTGGGGCAATGGGCTCCTTAGCTATGGCAGTACTCAACCCTACATGAAAAACCAAATTGGAGCTCTGAACATTGGAAGACCGAAGACTATGGAAAATATCATTTATCAATCCTTCATGCAAAAGAATAATCTAAATCCTCCTCATCAGCCTCTACCGGATACTATTGCTGCTGCAACCAAAGCAATCACAGCAGACCCCAATTTCCAATCTGCTTTAGCAGCGGCTCTCACATCAATCATTGGCACTGGCAATAACGGAGGTGCAACCCCGCCTACTGGAGATAAATTGGGACAAAAGTTGAACTGGGGGGAGAAGACGCCTCCAGTGACTTCTAGTTGCTCACAAACGGTGAAAGGGAATGGCTGTGCCACAAGCTCCTTGAATAAATCTCCTTCGACTACTTCACAGCCAGGGACTTTGATGTTTCTACCACCTTCTTTGCCATTTTCAACGCCCAAGAGTGCATCCGCGTCTCATGGTGATACCAGAAATCACAGCAATTGATTGGTTTTTGATTTTTGAATATTTGTAATTAAGGATGTTCATTAGTCTTAATTGGCATGTAATAATGTAAAGTTGTAGAAATTTTCCTCTTGGAGACAAGGACGGGAGGCATGGAAATTTGAACAAGTTTAGTTTTCCACGAATTTATTTGGTCATGATTAACAACCTACTGATTTTCCAGTTGGTGAAAGAAAATGGCATCAATTGACTAAGACTAAGCCATGAAACTCACATAATCTTGAATGTTGTCAACTTTTTATCCTTTTTTTTTTTTGGGTTTTTTGCCTTGTTTGATTAGATATATTGTTAGAATTTTAAGATACTTAAAAGATTATTGAGTGCTAAAACAAAAAGAGGAAGATAATCACCCATTTTCATTTAACAAGGATAATGACTTTTATAACTTTACAAAAGATAATGATAAAAAACAAACAAATAAAATTAAAAGAAATTAGATAGCTATACTGGGATTGCCACACCACTAAGTTTGTGAGCTATCTCTTACATTTGCATTAACCACCAAAACATGGCCAACATAAAAACAAAATAAAGAAACCAAATAACCACCAAGTAAAAAACATGTAATTAGCACACGACACTACTTCTCCAAATTGAAAACTAACTTTTCATACTAAGGAGTATTGCAAGTAGGTGAAAACTCTATGATACAGAGTTATTTTACCACATTTTTATTATTAAAAATAGTCAAGTCCTTGTGTTTTTAAGTTAATTTTAGATAGTTTTTATATTTTTCATTTTTTAGTTTAATGCATGTTGAATTATTTTAATTTGAGTAATTTGAGCTTATTTTCATATCAAAAGTCCTAATTTAAGAAATCACTGATTTACTTTCTATTTTAAAGATTCTCAAGTGTATAAAGCTTCATGGAAGTGAAATGTGCAAGGATGGCTAGGTGTAGAATTTTCTAAATATGTTGTGATATTTGTTGGGTGAGGGCTGATCATGCATCAAATACAAATAAAACGCAGTGAAAATAAATTTAAAGAATTAAATCATGCCTCACCCTCCTAGAATCTCGTTCATGCCAAATTAAGTACAGAATTAAATTGAAAATAAAATATATATAATTATATCAAGTTTACATAAATAACAAAGATTAATGAATTCTTTGTTAAACCACCAAATTAGCTTTCAAAAAGCTCAACCACCTTAACCTGGTTGTTGCAAACCAAAGTTGTTCAAGGAATCCTTGTGCAGCCTCTAATGGTGATCCACACTAATAAATTAGAAAATCTTTCATTAAGGATTGGGAGTGCTATGCCTTGACAATGTGCTAGCAAAGATAAATTTCATAAACTCATAATCCACACAAAATTTTGAGACTGAACACACAAAAGAAATTAAGTGAACGAAAAATTATTTTTTCTTCACGCAAGGAGCGGCAAGGCAAAAAAAAGTTCTAATGTGCCATTCTCTTAATTTTTCAACCATTCTTTCTCATTTTGTTTGGAGGCCATAGCAAGGTATTTATACCTTGGATTAATTTTAAACCCTAATTACAAAGCTATTTTGTAATTACCAATTAATCAAATAATTTGATTAAGCAATTTAATTTAGTCCTTAAGAAGCCCAATTAACTTAATTGTTTAAGTTAATCAATTAGGCCCAATAACTTAATTAAACAATTTAATTAATTAAGCTCAATAATTTAATTAAATAATTTTAATCAATTAGGTCAAATGACTTAATTAAACAATTTTAATCAACTAGGCCCAATGACTTAATTAAATTAAATAATTTTAATCCATTAGGTCCAATGACTTAATTAAATAATTTAATTAATTAGGCCCAATGACTTAATTAAATAATTTAATTAATTAGGCACAACTCAATTAAACAATTTTAATCAAGTGCTTGAGAAGTTCATAACTTCTAATTTGATTAAGTCCACTTTAATCACCTCTTCCATTTTATTTTCAGCATTCATTTTAATTGTGTGACCCATTAAGCTTCTAACATGTTGGCATGAACTCAACATATAATTCTTAAGTTAAACTTAGAATTAGATAAATTTAAACTACTTTAAATTTATCATTAGTCAAGTCAACTACCTAGACTTCATAGACTAAGATTGGGATCTAGCAATCCATCATGACCACCAAAATGTTTGAAGAGTCAAGATTGTTTGACTCAACCTTTCAGTGATCAGTCTTTCAGTGTAATTCATTCCCTAATCATATATCTCGGAGATGATAAGAGCATAGTGCAGTGTTCACTCTTATTGATCTCCATATTCATTTTTAAAGTTTGATCATCAGCTTTATAAAGACTTATGAAACTCCTTTCATAATCTTTAAGTCACCTTAGCAAGGACTTTAATAAGCTAATATCAACCAAGAACAGTTAAGATATGCCCCTTGAATATCTTGGGGTGATGATTCCTATCTTGACCACCCATTTACCTTCACATGTTTTATGTTATATCTAAAAGCATCCTGTTTTGGTATCCTTGGTTAGGCACCTATATGGATGAAATCAAAGCACAACACTCCACACATAAGACAGTCTGGTGTCTCAAGTCTAGAGAGTATTTGCACAACTGGCACATGATAAGTATTGTATAGACACTTGAGTGAAATACCAAATGCATTATGAGATCGATTACTTACTTCCAAAGTAAAGAACATAGAATATACTAGTCTCTAAGCATCATTGATGTCCAATCTCAATGATACATTGACCAGGAACATTTTGAGATTATGCTTTGATGCATAGGGATTTCATAACCGCAACCCATTACAATTCCCTTGCAAGGCATATTAATCTCATGGACTTAATTCAATTAGACTTATAACTCATTATAATTGATGTCTTATTGATGAAGGAAAACTACTAATCATTCAACATGAATGATATTGTTGCATGATTGAAATCAAGCCTTAACCAATCCCAATTCGCTGTAGGGCTCATCCCAATAGTATTTCGAGTTTAACTCATACTATAGAAGTATGATTGATGAGATCTTTGGACCACTGGAAAGCCAAGAAGAAGGGCTACAACTTTAATGCTTATCACTATTCTTTGTTCGGATTAGAAAGTGGTCAAAATCATTGTCAAAATGAGAGTATTGCACTAGGAGAGCAAAATAAAAATTGAAGACCTTTTAAGCAGACTTCAAAACAAAACCGTTGAGGGTCGTGGCTCTCAAAGTGAGAGTCGTGTTACTGGAGTCTTCCAAAAATAAATATATGATGGGGAATTTGGAAATTAAGTTATTTCGAGCCTATTTAAGGGACTTTTTCAGAGGATTCTTAAGGGAGGACGATAGTAGTTGTTTTGAAGAATTTGAGACAAGAACCAAGCAAGAAAAGCCAGAGAGATTGACAGAGATTCAAAATCAAAAGTTTCAACATTAGTTTCTTTTCTATTTTATGTTTTTCTTACTTTCTTTGACTTGGATTCATGGCTAAATTTCTTTGGATAATATTTTATTTAGATATCACGAACTAATTTGCTTTTCTAGGATTATGGTGGATTTCAACATATAGTTTGAATATTAGTTTCTCTTTTATTTGTCATGAATGGATATAGTTTTGCTTATTCAAATATGTTCTTAATGCTTTTAATTGCCTAATCAACAATTAATTGATTTGTGAATCTAATTGAGACTCGATAGAGAGATTTTAGATTGGACTAAGAGTTTAATAGTACATGTTCATGCCACGTAGGTGATCTAATTCGCGATTTGAGTCGACATATGCCAATTGACATACATAGCTAAATTAGAACACTAGCTTAATGAACCTTATTTAATTAATTTCTATAGATATATAGTGATCCAATTAAGGTAGGTATTTATGTAAACATCTTGACAGAGACTTGTACATAGTTTTGGATTCTATGTTAGTAAAACTACCCAAGAAAGTAAATAATAAGAGAAGCTCGTATCAGATGAAGTGTTGAATGAACCCATAATCCTAGGTTTTAGTTTATTGCTTTTCTCAAGTAATTTTAATTTTTGTTAGTTAATTTAGTGTTTGCCTTAATTTAGTTTTAATTATTTTTATGCAAATTTTAATTACTTAAATAAAATTAATTTGTCATAAATTTTTGTACTTTGTAAAGATTTAAGAACAAATCTCTATAGGAGCGATACTCTACTTCATTACTATATTACTTGTTTGCAATAGTGTGCACTTGCGTGAGAAATTAACAACAAGGTTTTTTTGGTACTGTTGTTAGGGATTTGTTTTCCAAATTATTTGCTAATATTAAAATTCAATAAAGTAGTCTTAATTTAAGTTTTTCTTCTTTGTTTTTCAGGTTTGTCCCATTGTTGTATGAGAAGAGCAAAAAGTTTGGAGATTATACCATATAATCCAAAGATTGAGAGGACATTTCGAAGACTTTGACAAGAAAATCAACAAGGTTTTGCTCAAGCAAATACAATGACTGGTCGACTGGATGAACAGCAAATCCAAGAGCATATAGTAGATGAAAATCTTTGCTTAAGGGATTATGCTATTCCATTGGTCTAGGGAATACTATCGAGCATTTGAAGGTCGGCTATTTAAGCTAACAACTTCGAGATTAAGCCAGCCATCATCACCATGATTCAAACTTCAGTCCGGTTTGGGGGCCTTCCAAATGATGATCCAAATGCCCATATTTCAAACTTCTTGGAAATATATGATACCTTCAAACATAATGCTGTCATAGATGATGTAATTCGTTTGAGGCTTTTCCCTTTTTCATTGAGGGATAAAGCTAAAGTATGGTTGAATGCACTCCCCATTAGATCCATAACAACATGGAATGATCTTACTTACAAGATAGTAAATATGATGAAAGACATCACATCATTCATGTAGCTAGATTCTGAATCATTATATAAGGCTTGGGAAAAATATAAAGATTTACTTTGGTATTGTCTCATCATGGTCGACCAAAGTGGCTATAGGTGTAAACATTCTATAATGGTTTAAGTGGTCATGTCTGAACCACCATTGATGCGGCTACGGGAGGAGCTTTAATGGATAAATCAATTAACGAAGTATACAATTTATTAAAGGGGATGGTTGCAAACAATTACCAGTGGCCAGTAAAGCGATCAAGGCATAGGAGAATGGCTGGAGTTCATGATGTAGATGCCATTTTGGCACTCTCCACATAAGTAGCAGTTTTAACTAAAACACTTAAATCTTTTGGTACTAACTCCATTCAAAGTCCTTTTGTAGTTTGTGAGTATTGTGGAAACAATCATGCAAGCAATCAGTGTCCAAGTATAGAAATAGTGCAGTTTAAGGAGAACGAACAACAAAATAATCTTGACTCCAACACTTACAACCCAGGGTAGAGGAACCATCCAAACTTCTCTTGGACCAACAATCAAGGATCATCTTCGTCTTCAAGATCGAATGCACCTCTTAGATTCAAACAATAAGCAAAAGCGCCTATCCCAAATAAGAAGCCAACTTTAGAGGATATGTTAAGGAAGTACATGATACAGAATGATAACATCATTAAGAGTCAAGCAGCATCACTTCAAAACCTTGAGACTTAGGTTGGTCAACTTGCTAACTTATTAAACAACAAAGCTCAAGGAACACTACCTAGTGATACAGATGCAAATCCAATGAGGGAAGGTAAGGAACATGTCAAGGCTATTACTTTGAGAAGTGGTAAAGAGGTTGAAAGTGATCAAAAACAAGTTGAACAGAAAAACAAGACAATTGAGGATGGAACATAGATTGCAAGTTCTAATGAGTAGAGTCAAGCGAACGAGACTAAGGTAACTCTACCACCACCACTTTTTCCTTAGTATTTCAAAAAGCAACAAACAAGAAACAATTTTGGAAATTTATGGAGGTGTTTAGAAAACTTCACATTAACATTCCATTTACGTAGGTGTTGGAGCAAATGCCTTCACATTTCAAATTTATAAAAGACATTTTATCCGAGAAAATAAGGTTGGGTGAGTTTGAGATAATAACACTCACTGAGTGTAGTGTAATCATTCAAAATAAGCTCTCTCTAAAGCTTAAGGACCCAAGCAGCTTTACAATTTCATGTATAATTGGTGCTTTATTTTTTGCCAAAGCTTTGAGTGACTTGTGGGTGAGTATTAATTTAATGCCTTTGTCCATTTACAAAAAGTTGGGTTTAAGGGAGATTAAGCCCACCATTATGACTTTACAATTGGCAAACATAACTCTCACATATCTTAAAGGTATAATAGAAGATGTACTTATAAAGGCAAATAAATTCATTTACCCAGTCAGCTTCATAACTCTTGATATAGAGGAACTATTATCCTTGGGGGACCTTACACACTCCCAAAACACTCATTGATATAGAGAACACAAGCACATATCCCTCAAGTCATGATACATCTTGGTGGTTCCTAGATGAACAACATATGTTGCCATGTGGGCCTCTTATAAGATTTCTTGCCCCCAATCATCCATGTCAAGCATGTAACTCTAGATCCCTATATAAGTAATCCATCGATGCCTCTAGAGAACATCTATACTTTCCCTTGAAGATCCTCTAAAGCCTTTGCCACAAAATCATCCTTGTTTTAGGATTCCTTAATGCGATCCATAAAATTGGTCTCACTCTAAAATGGGCTAGCAATGCCACAGTATCATCAACCTCAAATGGAATGTCCATATCTCTCAACTCATTCATACATTCCACTAAAGATCACTTCTCAACTAAAACGTACGCTAAACTCCCCATAGATTTTTGACTTAACCCATCTACTACCACATTGTCTTTACCAAGGTGATACAATATACTGTAGTCGTAATCCTTAGGCAATTCCATCCACCTACGTTGCTTAAGGTTCAAATTTCTTTACTCGAAACTATATTGGAGACTTGTGTGGTCCATGTAGATCTCACAAGTCTAACCATAAAATTAGTGCCTTTATATCTTCAAGGAAAAAACTATCGCGGCCATCTCCAAATCATGTGTGGGGGAATTTTGTTCATGCCTCTTGAGCTTTCTAGACGTGCACGCAATCACATTACCATGTTGTATCAACACAACTCCAAGTTCAACTTGTGATGTGTCGCAATAAACTGTATAACCCCCTATACCACAAAGTAAACTCAACACTAGAGCTATGGTAAGACAAGTCTTAAGCTTTTCAAAGCTCTCTTCACATGCATCTATCAAGCATGATATTGTCTACAAATACATCTTATGGCAGACATGTCATAATCTCATAGGTGGAACTCCTACGCCCATCAAGCCTTACATGTTACATTATGTCAAGCATATACATCATATCATTCATCTCATTTTGCAGGAAATCATTTGAAAGGTTAGTCCCTCTTGTTGAAAACTAATACATAGCAGAATATATACATACATAGTAGATTTTCAAATAATTTGAAAATTATTTGTGTTAACTCACATCACAAATCATCATTAAATCAAATTCTTTAATCATACCTTTTGAAAACCAGTTGAAAATCCTTGAATTTAAATCCATTGATAAACCACTCTTTGAAACAATATTTTATCATGCATAATTAATAATTTTCATAAAAATATGCTCATTTTACATATTTACATATTAAAATATTTGAATAGGAGTATCCACTCACTTAATTATAGACTCAACCTCTAGTTCCAATCATAACCTTTCTCCAATGATTTCCTTGAAGTTTTCAACTGTTCTTAACATTCAACAATCATCACAATCAATTACTTAGACTTATAATCTCGTAATACCCATTCCAAGTACTTTTGAAACTAATCAAATTCAACTAAAACTAATTTTCTTACTTAAATCCATTGTTACATTAACTAAATAATGATTAGAAACCCATAAATCTTTCATCCTTACCTTAGGCGAGCTTTGATGTTAAGGAAAATCACAAAACCTTGAGCTTTAACAACCAATAAAAAAAATTTTGGCATAAAGACAACATTTTCAATTCTAGAAAAAATCAAGATTTAAAGATTTCAAAGTTGAAAAATGTCATTTTGTTCATAAAAACTTAAAACCAAGCTTTAAAATCATAAAAATGGGTGATTTAGGTTGAAAATGGGTTAAAGAGGGCTTAAGTTTAAGAAAATACCTTGTAAAAATGGCTGAGAGTTGTCATCCCTCATTTATAGTTTGGATTGTGAAAATACAATTTTGCCCCTTTTATTTATTTAAAAACGACATCATCTATCGATAAATCGAGTCATATATCGATAGATGCGCTTCAAGGTTCTTTTAAAAAGCTCCCTGGTTGCTATCTATCGATAGATGTGTCCATCTATCGATAGATTTAGCCATCTAGGGATAGATCTAGCCATCTATCCATAGATGTTCTTCAGTGCTCTTTTAAGAAAACCTTTCTAGGTTAAATCTATCGATAGATGAAGAAAATTTATCAATAGATAGGCTCTAATAAGCAAAAATAAACATTAAAAGCTTATCCAATTGAACTCCTTTTAACACTAACCTTTGCAAATCATCTTTATGCATCAAAACATGAATTTTTTCAAGATTAAAACTTAGTTTTGAATGTTCAAAACATAAAGCCATCATGCTCACCTAAGAATTTTTTTTAACTTATCCTCTAACTTAGGGTGGGATTTCAAACGAGTTGCCTTGCCGAGCTTAAATGCTGCTAACTCTACCATCCGAGTATTGGTGTAGCTTAAGGCATTACATATCACCTCTATATCATCTAAGAAATCCTGGGCATCCTACAAAGCATCTGATCCAGAAAATGTTAGAGGTTTTAACTCCATGAACTCCAACAGTTGAACCTTAGTCGCAACTCTAACCATACTAGCATGTTGTTGGTCACCCTGACTCTATGACTTGAGGGATGCCTAAACAATAAACAATTATCACCTCGTCATCTCTAATCTAAGATCTCCTAAGCAAGAAGCTTCATTATCTAATTGACTCCTTGTAAGCTTGCAGCTAAATCCGCTAAGGTCACAACCTTAGTTGGAGGTGCTACAACACCGAGATCCTATCTCTCTACAACTAACTCAGAACCCTGTCCCTCTATTTATGCACTAATAGGGGTATTAGTTCTCCCCAAACTGGCGACTCTACCGCATCTACCACAGTCTCTAGCAATAGGCATACATGGTTTATCAATAACCTCCGTGGAACCTTGTGCTTTACTGCACTTCTAGTACTAGCCCGTGTCCTAGGCGGCATATCTTACTTAGACAAGAACAATCATATATTATAAGACTCAACGCTATAAACTCACAGTAATACTAGACATAACTCTTAAACATAAAGTGAGCAAATAAACAATGAATTATATATGGGTCTCCCGTTCTCAATTTGTGCCCAAGTACACAAAACAAAATCAAGAAACCTATATACAACTCTAAACATTCTGTTATACAACCAAAAAAAACCCAAGACTCTATGAACTTAGAGCTATAATGTTAATTGTGAGACCTTGACCTTTATAGACTTGTGAAGGGAAGTATACGCGATATCCCTGATCATGGGTAATTTCGTCATTTCCTTAGTAAGCTCATAAAAGTAAGATTTTAAAATAATATTATGGCCTAAGTAGGCCTAAGGCATAAATGGATGGTGAAATTAGGGGTAAAATGTAAAGGAAACCAAAATTTTGATGATTTTCATGGTAGGGGCAAAATGGTCATTTTTCACCTCGGTTAAAATTTTAAGTTTTCACGAACCCGAGCATGTCTAGACCATTATGGACCTTGTCCCAGTGTCAAAAGTGCAAAAAGATTTCATAAAAGATTGGAGGAGAATAAACAAAATTGTGGAGGGGTAATTTGGTAATTTCAAGGGAATGGATAAGTTTGGCTATAAAATATCTTGAATTTCCAGCAGCTTGTCTTCTTCTCCTTCTTCCCTCTCACATTTCTTTAAAACCTCCATGGAAGCTTGATATGGAGCTTGCATGATTTTCTCTCTCTAACTCTAGTTTTCAAACTTTTTAGCCCTTTTGACTAGAACCCTTATATTCTTTCAATCTCTCACTTCAAAACCCTTGATAAATCTTATTTTCATACTTTCTCTCACTAGTTGGGCGTTCTAGAGAGAGAAAGAGAGAATTACCCCATTGATTTGGAAGCTATTGGAAGAGAATTCAACTATAAAGGAACCTTAGGGTGAGTGATGCACTAAGCTTGGTTTTTAGCTGTGAATAATGGCTAGTAATTTAGATTATGAGTTATTTTATTATTGAGGATGTTCATTCATTTTATAGTGATTTAGATAGTGAACATAGATAGCCATTTAAAGTGGTAATTGAAGGTTAGCTAAGAGATAGCTTTAGGGTTTATAATATGTGAATTAACATAATGGTGATGTTAATGTGATGGTAGGTTTCAAGAAAGCCCCATCATCCCATTTGGACAATTAGGGGAATTGGAGTCATCTAAAGGCTCAATAATATACCGGTGAGCGGACTTGCATTTCAAACTTGTTTTAGGGAATGTGAATGATTTTATCTAACTTGACTTTGAAAATATGCCTTGGGAACAAGCCTTTGGTGAAGTGATTTTATATTGTGGAAATGTGCTATACAATGTGCTATGTGTTATCAAAATATGATAGTAAGCATGATATGCATTGGGTGCTTCTTTGTATGTTGATGTGGACCCAGCTATGTGCTAGTAGGAGTGCACCTAAGCCGTTGCTGACCCGACTATGTGCGAGTAAGAGTGCACAGAAGCCGTTGCTGACCCGGCTATGTGCTAGTGGGAGTGCACAGAAGCCGTTGCATATGAGATGATGATGATGGGAGGGTGTATATGATGATTGATATCTATATATATATACATATATAGTATATGGTTGTAAATGTAAAAATGTGAGCATTTTACTTTGTTGAAATTTGAGAGTTTGCATGTGTTGTTTTTGTTATTTAACAGGATGACTTTGTTTTAAGGGAAAAAGGAACCTTTTTCTTGATGTTCTGATTCTCGCTGCAACAAGATTCATTCTCGCTACAGCGAGAAACTCTCAGGTTTTGAAAGGGTAGGCTGGTCGAAAACTCACTGCAGCGAGAATCTATTTTTGCTGCAACGAGGAAGGTATAGTAGCTTCTCGCTGCAGCAAGATTATTTCTATTTTATGACCAAAATCTCACTGTAGCGAAAAACCTTCTGTTTTTCACCTCATTTTGATCAATTGTTGCCCTATTTTCCACTTCTTTGCTACCATATTTGAGCATGGATTTTCAACATTAAGGAATAAATGAATTAAGCTTAATATGAGGAGGTTTGGTGAGAAACCCTTGGCCAGTCAAGAAACCCTCGGTTAGTTGATAATTTAAATCAAGTGTCGCTGCAGCAAAAATTCATGAATGCTATTAAAGTTTTCACTCTCCAAATCCTTTGTTGAGCATGGACTTCTTCCAATAAGTGATTTTTCTCATGTGGGGTTTACATGAGGGGTTTAATAAGTTCAAAAACAAATTGCATTGTTTTGAAAAAGAATGCATCATGATTTCATTAAACATTCCTTATGGTATGCTTATTCCCTTTCTTGTTCACTCACTGGGTTTATACTCACCGTTTTCAACTTCATGTTTTCAGATCACGACGCAGCCGGTAATTAGGACGAGGTGTCCTTGTAGACTTGTATCCATCTTTTGGTAGGTGTCTCGACATTCAGTAGCTGTACATTCGTCCAAGTCCCTCCGCTAGAAGTCGAGTATTATTTTGTTGTGTATAGACGAACCTAATGTAAATTGTTAAGATACATGCTGTAGACAAATGTATATACACTTGTTTAGTATGCCAGTATGAGATGGCAATGTGTAGTATTATTTTGATTCTAAGTTATGAAATGTGACTTAGCAGTTTATGATGGAATGATAAACATGTCAAACTAATAGGCTTGCTTGGGCTTAATGGATTACGTCCATTGGGCCCATGTGCCGGTCATGGCCAGGAATTTGGGTCGTGACATCAACTTTGTCATAGCTCGTTTTGTGATGGGATATGATCGAGGCATGGACCTAGACAAGTATAGCCTGTTAGGCCCAAGCAAGCCTTTTTCATTCATGCATTCATACATATCTTAGCCCATTAACCATAACATCATACGTAAGTCATACAGGATTGTACACATGCATGCATCCATAGGCAACACTATACACAGTTATAAAACTTCTCACATAAACAGTGTAAGTGCATTCATATCATATAATCATCAAGTGCCATATTCTCATGCACAATACCATATGTCATTCGTTCAACACCCTCGAGTGTCCATATAGGCTTTCAAGCCACCTTTGCATAATAAATCATAACAGTCATAACATAAATACGAAACATTAGCTACATCAACATAATCATGCATAATATCCGTAAACATAAACATAACATAAGACCTACTTGTTAACAAAACATGACTCGACCTCTAGGCTACAAGTGGCTACTAGATGACCTACCAAAAAAGGAAAAGATTACGTTCCGTGACACTAGCTACTAGCAAGAGAATACTATCATTGATTTGCAACAAAAATGGTGAGAAAAAATAACATGTGAGTCACAAAGACTCCGTAAGTGGATATGGGGAAAAGGATAAGCCAAGGGGGAGAGTTCTTCGTAACCTTGCACTCGTAATCTCAAGTCATTCATAAAACTTTCAACATTTCCATATAATTCATGAAACATGGTATTTAAATACATTTTAAATAACATTGCATGGAAAACACATTTACATAACTCTTAGGAAATCATTGCCTTTGAAAAATCCTTGAAACATACATAAAATCTCAATTTTGTTTAGCATCTATCGATAGATAAGGGGATCTATCGATAGATGGAACACATAATGCTTTTTATAACATTCTGCCTTCCATTTATCAATAGATGGCCTTCAACTATCGATAGATTAGTCTTAAAACTTAATTTTCTGGGTGAAATCCTACACAAAATCATGCCATATGTTCTCCTATCTCATGGAACAAATTCTCTAGGTTAGATTTTCAGCCAAGCAAGCATTCATTCACCATATTCTCACATACATTGTGACATATATAAACATTCAATCATAAACCTAGACTCATGAGCATCAATTCATAAAACTTTCTAATAAACCATAAACACTTCTTAACTATGAGTGGTTTTCGCCCCATTTAAGTGGGTAGTGCTTTAATCCTCACTACTTGGGATTCCGAGCATGCTTCTGTGAGTGGCATATCAACCTCACCCATAATCTTTGAGTGATCCCACCCCACTCAAGAAAATAGTGATCAATCCCCATTATCATCATTTCTGAGTGACATATCAGCCTCACCCATAATCTTTTAGTGGTCCCACCCCACTTATGGGGATAATGATCAACGCCCATTATCACATAGGATTCCTCAAGTATAGGATTGTTCTAATCCATAACTTGCATCATAAAGTAAAATCATTCTCATATTTAGCCCATAATGTATATGAAATTCTCAACACATACATCTTACAACATACATTTCACAATCCTTTAAATCATTCCCATGCTTAGCCCATAGTGTGCATGATATTCTCAACACATACATCTCATGGGATACATGTCATAATGTCATAAATCATTCACATGCTCAGCCCATAGTGTGCATGATATTCTTAACACATACATCTCATGACATACATGTCATAATCTCATAGATGGAACTCATGCACCCATCAAACCTTATATGCTACATCATGTCAAACATGTTGTGAAACCTCGACCTTCACAGACATGTAGCGGAGGTAGACCATAATGCGAGTAATTAGAGGAATTGATTCAGAAGATGAAACTTAACTTTGTTAATAATGATTCAACATATCAGGAGCAACCAGTTGCTATTCTTGATAGACAAGTCAAAAGCTCCACTCAAAGGATGTAGCCTCAGTGAAAGCATTATGGCGAAACCACACCAGTAAAGAGGTAATGAGGAAGGTTGAAGAAGAGTTGCGGACAAGTATCCACACCCCTTTAATGCATATAGATGAGCTATTTTATAGTTCGATTCAAATTCAGGGATCGAATTTCTTCTAGTGGGGGAGAATGTGAGACCTCGACCTTCACAGACATGTAGCGGAGGTAGACCCTATGATGTGGAACAGGGGTAGTTTGATCATTTTCCTGGTGAGCTCCTAAAAGTGGTTTTCTATTATTATTAAGGCCTAAGTAGGCCTAAGACATAACAAATGATGAAAATAAGGATAAAATGATTAAGGAAATAGAAATAATGATGATTTTGAAGGTAGGGGAAAAATGGTCATCTTTCATCTCGAGTCGAAATTTTTAAGTTTTCATGAACCCGAGTATTTTTAGACTATTATGGACTTTATCTTAGTGTCAAAAGAGTAAAAAGATTGCATAAAGAATTGGAGGAAGACAAAGCCAACTTGTTAAGGGCATTTTCATAATTTAAGTGAAGTTTGGATAAGCTTAGGCTATAAATATCTCATTTCCCCAGCAGCTTCCTCATTTTTCTAGCAGCTTCTTGTTCTTCTTCCTCCCATCTCACGTTTCTTCATCTTCCATAGAAGCCTCCCTTAAAGCTTCCATAACTTTCTCTTTTTAGCTTCAATTTTCATGCTTTTGAGTACTTTTTCATAAAACTTTTTGTGCTCTTTCACTCTCCCACCTTAAAACCCTCAAAAGTCTTTGTTCATCACTTTCTCTCACTAGTTGGAAGTTTTAGAGAGAGAAAAAGAGACTTGCCATAGTAGTTGGAAAACTCTTGAAAATGAGTTCAATTATAAGTCCACCAAGGTTCCAACGAGGCCTCACGTGTCCGTTTGAAGTGATAATCGAAGTTAGAGTCAATTAAAGATTCAACAAATATCAGTGAGTGAACTTGCATCAAAGTGTTTTTGGGAAATAGATATGTGTTGGGATGAAGCATTTAAATGATTTTACTTGGCTTTTCATTAAATTATGCATGGGAACAAGCCCTTGATAAAATGTTTTGATGTTGTGAAAATGTGAAATGTGTAAAAGGATGAATCCATGTGCTCCTATATTATGTTGGTATGTATATATATATATATATATATATGAATATATGTTGTGCATTGATGAATAATGTTGTGTTATGATGTTGAAGTGTGCAAGTAGGGAGTGCACACATGATGATGATAGAATGTGCGAGTATAGAGTGCACATGACGATGAATGAAGTGGGG
Source organism: Theobroma cacao (assembly GCF_000208745.1). Taxonomy (NCBI): domain Eukaryota; kingdom Viridiplantae; phylum Streptophyta; class Magnoliopsida; order Malvales; family Malvaceae; genus Theobroma; species Theobroma cacao. The sequence continues at coordinate 17,450,512 of NC_030852.1, forward strand.
TGGTGTACGTGTTTATATATGTTTATATATATATATATATATGTGTGTGTGTGTGTGTGTGTGTGTGTGATAGAAAGTTTATGATTATAATATGGTGATTGAAATGAATAATGAGAAACTTGATTATTGTCAATGTGTTCACTTTGATGTGCAATATAGTAGGAATGGATTTTGTGGCATGTGAAAATCCCTTAACTGTCATCTGCCCTAAATCTTGCTGTAGCGAGAATGCATTCTCGCTACAGCGAGAAACTTTCAAGTGGTGGAGGTACAAACCAGCCTTGTTTCTCGCTGCAGTGAAAAAGAATTCTCACTGCAGCGAGGAATTTCGCTGCAGTGAAAATGGATTCTCGTTGCAGCGAAAAACTCTCGGGTAGTTCCAAATTTCTGGTGCAGTGCTTTCACTTTGACAACGATTTTGACCATTTCGATTAGAAATGGGCAAAGTGGTAAACAAAAAAGTTGTAACCCAGTCTCTTATCTTTCTAATGGTCAAAAAATCATGTCAATGAGACTTTTGTAGTGGGAGATATGCTTGAAAAATCGAAACATATGCAAACTGAGAATGTTTCTCGCTGCAGCGAGAAACTTGCTGTCATGCTTGCTACCTTGCTTGATTTTGATATATTTTTCACCCATTTAACTTCATGGATTGATCATGGGTTTTTGCAACACTATGAGGTTATTAATAAAAGTTTGAAATGAGGGGTTTTTAGTAAGAAATTAAATCAATTGCATTGTTTTTGAAACAAGTGCATCATGATTTCCAAGTTCTCCTTATCGATTGCTTGTTCCCTTCTTATGTTCACTCACTGAGTTTTATACTCACATTTTTAAACTTCATGTTTTCAGATTTGGAGGCAGTTGGGACCTAGATTGAGTGTCCACGTATGCTCGTCCTCTTAGTAGGTACTGTGGCATCTCAGTAGCGGTACCTTCACCCACGGTCACTCCGCTGACGGTCAAGAGTCTTATGCTTGTGTATACGTATAAGTAATGTAGATCACTAAGATTCATGTTAAAAACCAAATATGTATATTTGATTACTGATGCCATTATAGGTTGGCAAACAGGTGACATTATTTTCACATAAGACAAATGTGAATATTGGGTTGCTATAAAATATTACTAAAATATTTATAGTTGAGAATTACAATATGTGGTTTTAAAAATGATGGCTGGGAATGATAATCGGGATTGCATAAAAAGGCTTGCTTGGGCTTAATGGGCTATGCCTATTGGGCCCATGCGTCGGTCATGGCCTAAAAATTGGGCTGTGACACGTGTACATCATACCATTCATCTCATTTTGATGGAAAACATTTGAAAGGGCTTGTTCCCCCTTGTTAAAAACTAATACATAGTAGATTTGCAAACAATTTGAAAATTAATTGTGTTAACTCACATCACAAATCATCATCAAATCAAATTCTTTAATCATACCTTTTAAAAACTAGTTGAAAATCCTTGAATTCAAATCCACTGCTAAACCATTCTTTGAAACAATATTTCATCATGCATAATCAGTCATTTCCATAAATATCATGCTCACTTTACATATTAAAATACTTGAAAATATGTATCCATTCAACTAATTAGAGACTCAACCTCTAACTCTAATCACAACCGTTCTTTGGTGATTTTCACAGAGTTTTCAACCGTTCCTAACATTCTACAATCATCACAATCAATTACTTAGACTTATAATCTCGTAATACCCATTTGAAGTATTTTCAAAACTAATCAAATTTAACTAAAACTAACTTTCTAGCTTAAATCCACTATTACATTAACTAAATAATGCTTCGAAACCCATATATCCTTCATCCTTACCTTAAGTGAGCTTTGATGCTAAGGAAAATCACAAAACCTTGAGCTTTAGCAACCAATAAAAAAATCTAGGCATAAAGACAACATTTTCAGTTCTGGAAAATCAAGATTTAAAGATTTCAATGTTCAAAAATGTCATTTTGTTTACAAAAAACTCAAAACCAAGCTTAAAATCATAAAAAATGGTGATTTAGGTTGAAAATGGGTTAAAAAGGGCTTAAGGTTGAGAAAATACCTTGCAAAAAAGGCTGAAGGTTGCCAACCCTACTAACATGTGACCTTTTTAAAGTTTGGAGTGTGAAAATACCATTTTACCATTTTTATTTTTTAAAAAAATAATGCACCTATCGATAGATCAAGGTCATCTATTGATAGATGGGCTTTAGGTTCTTTTAAAAAGCTCGCTAGTTACTATCATCGATAAATATGTCCATCTATTAATAAATATAGCCATATATCCATAGATTTTTTTTCAGTGCTCTTTTAAAAAAACCTTTATGCGTTGAATCTATTGATAGATGAAAAACATCTATCGATAGATAGGCTCCAGTAAGCAAAAACATTAGAAACTTGTCCAATTGGACTCTTTGTAACATCAAACTTTGCAAATCATTCCAAAACATCAAAACATGAATCTTTCAAATTTTGAAAACTAATTTTTAAGTGTTCAAAATATGAAACATACATGCTCACCTACGGATTTCTTAACTTAGCATCATACATTAAGGTGGGATTTCACAACTATGCTTATAATAGCTGGAATCTTTTCACTGGTCTTGCCTACAATTGTTGGGAGATGTAGTTAAATTTTGATTTATTTTGAAGTTGAGCATATGAGGTCTTGAGGCATCACATCCTTGCTTGAGATTTATTTCATTGGTGTTTTAACTATTCTTGGGAAGGGATATTTCATTATTCATTATGAGTTCATTGGTTTTACGTGGAAATGTAGTAATTAGGGTGCGTAGTGGTAACACTCATCTTTGCTTTAACTCTATGATTATCTAATGCATAGTATTGGCCTTAAATTATATTGTGGGCTCCCCATTTTTATGGTGCATGGGCACTATTTGATATCGTTGATGTACTGTGCTACAGTATTTCTTGTATTTAGGTTTACTACCAGTCAACTATCAGTTACTTGAATGGATGGCCATTTGGCCTATCCTTCCATTATAGTTCAATGATTTCAATAAATGAAAAACCACTTTTGTTGAAAAAAAAAACAAAAGAGTTACTACCTTGTTGAGCTACAAGGCTTTTTGGTTCAACAACACTTTTTCTCTCTCTTTTTCTCAACAAAATGAAAATCCCCATACTAAATTCTTCACTCTTTCTCTCTCTTAAGGTTTCAGTAGCACTCTCTTTCTTAGGGATTCAATAGAAATTTAGTTTGGATGCATGCTAAAGAACAAGAAATGAAGGTGAAAGAGGTTTTAGGAAAAGTGAAAATATTTTAATTTTTAATTTTAATGGAAGAAGAATAATGGGAGAAGAAGATGATGGAGTTAGAGAGAGATAAAGAAAGGAAAACAAAACAATAAAAGAGCATTGTGAGGGAGTTGGAGAGAGAAAAAAGAAATTTTTTTATTTTTATTTAATTAATTATTAAAAACTTTTTAATATTTAAGTGTAAGTCCTTCAAGCTTTTTAATTTTTCCTTATTAATGAGGTGATAGCATTTAGTGAGCTGATAGTGCATAATGTTAGTACATTAAATTTAAATCCTAAAATAAAAAAATAATCTTGAAACTAACAAAAATCCACTCAAGGATCTTGATAACTTGGTGTTGAACAAACAAAATTGATCTCTTTCCTTTTGCTAGAGCAAGATCAAAAAACAACTTCTTTTAAAATATTTCAAAGCCTAAATACCATCATTACTAGAAATTTATTCAATTCTTTAGAGGTTGATTTTTTAAACTTTGGAGAAGTTTGAGTCTTCAAAATCTTTTTTTTTTTTTTTGAAGTGTTAAATGGTTTGGGGATTAATTAATTAGAGATAAACATACTGACTCATGGGTGAATTTTGATTGATCAGATTATGAGTCTTTGAATTATTGATTGACCAAAATTTTATTTTATCTTTAAATTATTCATCTTGGCATCTTATGTGGATCATCATTGGAAGCTAAACAAATGAGCAACTTGAGGTTTGCAACAACCCAAGCTTAGTGGAAAAGGTCTTTTAACCACATTGTTGTGAGCTTTTTGATTTTGACGTCAAAGGCACAAAGATATAACAATCTTTTACTAAATAGTTAGGTTAATTTATATTTGCTAGGAACAACATGATTCGACCTCCAACGCAGTGGAATAACAAAAATTGAAACAAAATAAAAATCATGCCTCCTACCTTCGAATTACCTTGATTGTTCAATGCAAACTTAAATACCATAGAAAATAAAAAAAAATTTACCTATCCAAATGATATCATAATCAAATAGATTCCTTTTGGTGTTGAAAAATGTGAACACCTTCTTGTGTGAAAAAATTCCAACCACTCAAATGCTTGGCCTCCAATGTTGCACACATGATTACAATGGCTCCTTCTCAAGGAAAAAGCTTTATGACACGAGCTTGTGCTAGTAAGTGGACAATGATTTGTCCCCTTTTCTTCTTTGATTGTCAGCAAAGAATCAATGGAAAAGTTTTCTAAAAAACCCTCTCAAGAGTGGTGGCACTCGAGAAAAACTATTAGTGTTTTTTTTTTTTTGTTGCCTCAGAAAAGAGTGGCTATAATGTGATATTTATATCTAGGTTTAATTTATTATTAGACTTATTAAAATTTTCAAAATAAGTCCTTAACATTATAACAATTATAATATTTAACTAATGCCTAATTAAACTCTTTTAATTAGGTCCTTAGTAATTAAAACTTGGAATTTGATTTAAATCTAACTTAAATCATCACACTCTCAATTTAATCCAAATTGCAACCTTTGTGTTACCCATTAGGTTCCTAACATGTTGCAATGAAATTTAATTATAATTTTATTAATTAATTAATTTAAATGAATCGTATTCAATTTTAAATTAACTAATTCAATTCCATAGACCAAGATTGGCATCTAGTAATGCATCATGGCCACCCAATTGTTGGAAGAGTCAAAAGATTCTTTGACAACCTTTCAATCTATAGTTTATCAATATAATTCATTCCCTTATCATATATCCCAAAGATGATAAGAGCTTGATACAATGCTTATTCTTATTGACCTTCATATTTGTTCTTATAATTAAATCATTAACTTTGTAGAGACTTATGAAACTCATTTCATAATCTTCTAATCACCTTAGCCAAGGATTTAATTAAGCTAATGTCAACCAAGAACTAATGAGATATTTCCCTTTGAATCACTAGGGTGATGATTCTTATCTTGATCACTCATTTGCCTTCATATGTTTCATAATATACCCAAAAACATCTTGTTTTGGTATCTTTAGTTAGGCATCCATAGAGATGAAATCAAAGTATACTACTTCACATACAAAACAACTTGGTGTCTCAAGTCTAGGGAATAGTTATGTCACGACCCAATTTCCCGGGCCATGACCGGCGCATGAGCTCAATGAGCATAGCTCACTAAGCCCAAGCAAGCCTATCCATTTACCTTTGCTTAACAAATTTATCATATCATGCATACACACACCTTTTCCCATGTGCGAACATAGCCAAAACACAATGGCATTATCGATAATAATATACATGCACTATACTAGTCATGTATTTAGCAATTTACATTGCATACACATATTCACATTGTTAGATTGTATTCACAATACAAAAGGACTCATGACTTCCAGCGGAGACATTTACAATAAAAAAGATTACTATTGAATGCAAGACACATACCCAGAAAATGCACTACGGGGACTCCTCGATCTAGGGTCCAACAATCACCTGATCTGAAAACATGAATTTTTATAAAACGTGAGTACAATACTCAGTGAGTGAACAAG